>NW_026706429.1:0-172235 GCF_029867415.1 Vicia villosa
ATCGATGTTATGCGCCTGGATAGGCCTGCTCATGTGTTCACAGTAGAAGCAATCATCGACGACAAACCGTGGTACTACGACATCAAGAACTTTCTTCAAAAGCAAGAGTACCCTCTTGGGGCGTCAAAGAAAGATAGAAAGACTTTGAGAAAGTTAGCTTGTAGATTCTTCCTGAATGAAGATGTTCTGTACAAGAGAAACTTCGACATGGTTCTGCTCAGATGCGTTGACAGAAAAGAAGCAGAAGTACTCATGAGAGAAATACATGAAGGTTCCTTTGGTACTCACACCAATGGACACACCATGACAAGGAAAATACTGAGAGCTGGATATTATTGGCTGACGATGGAGTCAGATTGCTACCAGTACGCAAAGAGGTGTCACAAATGTCAGATCTACGCCGATAGAATTCATGTGCCACCATCTCTTCTCAACATACTCTCTTCCCCTTGGCCTTTCTCCATGTGGGGAATCGACATGATTGGAATGATCGAACCAAAAGCGTCCAACGGACATCGCTTCATCTTGGTAGCCATAGACTATTTCACCAAATGGGTTGAAGCAGCTTCATATGCAAACGTTACAAGACAAGTTGTCGTCAGGTTTATCAAGAATCACATCATCTGTCGCTACGGCATCCCTAGCAAGATAATCACTGACAATGGGTCAAATTTGAATAACAAAATGATGAAGGAGCTTTGTGAAGAATTCAAGATCGAACATCACAACTCATCTCCTTACAGACCAAAGATGAATGGAGCTGTAGAAGCAGCTAATAAAAACATCAAGAAAATCATTCAGAAGATGGTCATCACTTACAAAGATTGGCATGAAATGCTCCCGTATGCTCTTCATGGTTACCGTACATCAGTACGTACTTCGACTGGAGCAACTCCTTTCTCCCTTGTATATGGCATGGAGGCAGTCCTACCTATAGAGGTTGAGATTCCATCAATGAGAGTTTTGATGGAGGCAAAATTAACAGAAGCCGAGTGGTGTCAAAGCAGATTCGATGAATTGAACTTAATCGAAGAAAAGCGCATGACAGCTTTATGCCACGGACAGCTATACCAACAAAGAATGAAGAAAGCTTTCGACAAAAAGGTTCGACCTCGCACAATCAAAGAAGGCGACCTTGTACTAAAAAAGATTCAATCTTTTCTCACAAATTCGAGAGGGAAATGGACTCCCAATTATGACGGCCCCTACGTGGTCAAGAGAGCTTTCTCAGGAGGAGCCTTAATACTCACGACTATGGATGGAGAAGAATTCACCCGTCCTGTGAACGTCGACGCAGTCAAGAAATACCTCGCCTAAATAAACAAAAGAACAGCTCGCTAAGTCGAAAACTCGCAAAGAGCGACTTAGGCAAAAAAGAGCGTCTCGGTGAATCGAAAACCCGAAAGGGCGATTCAGGCAAAAGTTAGAGACATAAAAAAAAAAATAATCAATCCCGGTAAACTTAAAACCCGAAAGGGGTAGTTTACGCAAAAGTTAGGGATATATGGCAAGTAACTGTGTTCAGGACAAACTTGATCATTCAAAATCCATAGCGGAGTGTTCATTAGCAGTAGGTCATCTTCTACGAAGCGCGAATACAGCGCAACTCGGAGTGGAAGGGAAAGATAACGATCGTCACGTTTCATCGTAGCCCTTTTCCCGAAAATTACCAATTTCCAACTTTGTAAATACTCCATGGAATCAAGCATTTGGCTGATTACCATTCCATATATAATAATTTGAGCCTTGTGCTTTTCCTTTGCAATCTAGTCTTATTCAGTTTCTTGAAATGCATTTTAAATTTAAACAGTCAATTTCTTGAAACAAATGTTTTCATAAAATAAAAATGAATTTACTTGCAAAAATAAAGGTGAAATTTCTTTCTAAGGTTTACAAACAATAGGAAGGATGCAAACAGTTGCTCCGAGAATGGTTGAGACTCCGGGAACCAATATTTCCCCATGAGGTCGCTTTGCGAACATCTCCCTATGACGGATCTTCACTTCAATTCATATTACTCATTTCGGACAGCGGACAACTGATAGCCAGATATTCCCAACAGAGTTCGAACTCCAAGAAGAGGACATCTTCTGATCAACAAGAATTCAAGTCGTATCATTAGGATTTTACATCCGCGACAATTCTATTCACATTCACTTTACATTTTATAATTGTCATAATATTCATGCATACATTACATCACAACTGCATAGTCAAATTAGGCTTTTAATCATGAGAATGCCCGAGTCACGAGGGCATGAACTCAAGTTTCCCCTGCAAATCCTGGAGAAACTTTTTCCTTCAAGACAACGATCCATGTAGAGAGGTTTCCCCAAGCAAGTCAATAAATGGTGGTCTCCCTCAAAGAGATAGTTTGTTCACTTTTGGAATCCCTCAACTGAGAATCTCCTGCAGAGCAACGCTCGACAATCTTCTTCAGATAAGATAGTCTGCTTCACATTTTGGAATTCCCTACAGGTTTGGTATTTCCCCAGCAGGGTCAAGAGGTGCCACTTCTTGTCAAAGAAAAATTCAGAATCTCCCAGCAGATCGACAAATGATTCCCCAGCGGAGTCAGTGAATGATAGTCTTCGTCCAGAAGATAGTTCAGATTCCCCAGCAAAGTCAGCAAATGGCAGTCTCTTTCAGCAGAAGACAGTTTGCTCACTTTCTATCATAACAAAGTCAGCAAATGGCAGTCTCTTTCAGCAGAAGACAGTTTGCTCACTTTCTTTCATGACAGGGTCGACAAATGGCAGTCTCTTTCAGCAGAAGACAGTTTGCTCACTTTCCATCACAACAAAGTCAGCAAATGGCAGTCTCTTTCAGCAGAAGACAGTTTGCTCACTTTCTTTCATAACAAAGTCAGCAAATGGCAGTCTCTTTCAGCAGAAGACAGTTTGCTCACTTTCTTTCATGACAGGGTCGACAAATGGCAGTCTCTCCCAGTAGAAGACAGTTTGCTCCCCTAGCAATTGGCAAATGGCAGTCTTTTCCCAACAAAAGACAGTTTGTCTGCTAAATACTCAAGAGATCGACAAATGGCAGTTTCTTCAAACAGTTTGTCTGTTTCTGGGATGCTTAACTCCCCACAGAGTCGATGAATGGCAGTTTTCCTCTTAGGAAAATAGTTCGTTGATTCCCCAGGCATCAGTTGACGAATGGCAGTCTTCACCCCGAAAACAGTTCGTCCGCCTTCAAACAAAGTCATTAGCCCCTCAAAAGATCATGAGGCCATATGACATTCTTTCAAAGACGTCAAGTCAAAAGGAAAGATGGTGAAGTTTCTTTATTACCGTCAAATGGCATCTTATCTCCAAGCGCTGATAAGAAGTTAGACGAGGAAACAAACCTTTGAAGTTTCTTTACAGCCGTCAAATGGCATCTTATCTCCAAGCGCTGATAAGAAGTTTGACGAGGAAACAAACATTTGAAGTTTCTCTACAGCCGTCAAATGGCATCTTACCTCCAAGCGCTGGTAAGAAGTTTGATGAGGAAACAGACCTTTGGAGATTTTCTCTTTATCTGAGATATTGTCCAAACGCAACTAAGACCAGTTTCGAGATTTGGACATCCAGAACGAGAGGAGGTTGTTTACCTTTTTCTAAGTATCAACACTTAGTTAAAGAAGATGGATTGCGCATCCTGCATTGCCATCCATTCTCCAGAATCCACATCAAGTATTTCTACAGGAGTTTGTCTCCTCATCCCCCGCCAAGTGCGACAACGGGATCAAATCATGCAAAGATTTTATCAATTACAACATCTCAGGAGCGCCCAAAATTCGGGCATTCTTTGATATTTAAGTCTCTTTTACGCAGGAGAGATCGAGATCTCAATCTCTCTCCCTCCAGATAAAAGAAACTTAAATAGGGGCATCTGTCATACCCTAATTTTTGACCCCCCTGAGATGACATATCTTCAGGATTTTTTATCAGGTCAAGACAAGTACCCAGAGTAGTCATTTCTCCATCTGATACCTAATCGAGGATGCTCAAAGACAAGAAAGCTCAGGCAAAGGATCAATCAATACAAAGACTGGTCTCTAATACAATCATGGGGCTCAAAAACTTCACTTTTCTCATCTATGATTGATTAGACATCCAGTCATATGAGTACAGGTTTACTCAGGTCACCAGACTAGGGTTTTGAGCCTATCAAGGACTGAAATCAGGGATCACATTTGGGAAACCCTAAAAAGCCCCAGGGAACCATTCAAAGACATCAATCATCTTCAAATAACTCATATTACAAGATCTACTGGACATCACACTTCAATTCAAAGTCTACAGTCATTATTTTCACATGGTCGACAAATTAGGGTTTTGACCTAATTCACCAAGATAGTTGACTTTTAATCAGGGCATGAATCCAAAACTCAAGACATGATTCAAGAATCTCTACTACCTCAATATAATCCATTTACATCATTCATTTGAGGAAAAGATCTTGTTTCTACACAAAAGCCCAAAAATTCACTTTGTCAGGAAAAAGTCAACTGTGAAGGATCATCATTGACTTTTAAGGTTTTTGGTCAAAAAATGACTTTCAAAGATCAATATCATCAATATATGGATTTCAAAGTCATTTGGCCAAAGAAATTCAAAGAAATTCATCAAGGAGCGAAAAGTCGGGAATTAGGGTTTTTTAAGGCATGGTGAGAACTCAAAATTTCACCTACACAACTCAAAAAACTTCCAACATGAAAGTTGTAGATCTTGCAAAATAAAACAACATCTTACAAAGGAACTTTTTCCAAAAGATCAACCATTTATGAAGTTTTGGAAATTTTGAAGTTTAGGTCATAAACACTTAGAAATTTTTCTAAGTGTTTTAACCTAGTTTTCATCCAACTTTGGGCTCATTTTTCACAAATTTCCCAAATGATTCTGAAGAAGACATAAACTAATGAATTGAAGTAGATGTTTAGGGCTTTCCAAATTGTGTTCAACCTTCTCCAAATTCAATTTGAGCTAAGAGTTATGCTTGTTCAAAGTTGGCCTCATGAAGTAAAATTATAGGTCATGTGCAAATTGGACTTTGCAAATTTTGTGCAAATAACCTCTCTTATGAATGCTACACGACCCATAACACATCTGAAACCATGCCATACATCCATTTTCATCATTGCATAAGGATTAGAGAAGATTCCAAAAACAAAGGCATGTGATTATGTAATGATTGCATTTTTTGAATTTATGACAAATTGGTGATTCATCAAAGGAATCTTCTCCCAACCAATTGGAGCTCATTTCTGCAGCAATTTGGTCCCCTAAGATCAAGCAAAACCGATGGCTAGGGAGTGGTATCAAAGAGCTCATCATTGCACTTGGGATATTCTTTGAATTTCTTCATGGCTAAGAAACCAAACTCACTACACTAAGCAAGCTTACCATACTCAATTGCTCTGAATCAATTGCCTATAAATAGAGGCCTCTTTCTCATTCAGAAAACACACCAAAGCAACCATATTACTTGCTTTCTCTTTCTCTTCTCTTGTTCATTGTTTTTCAAAGTTCTTTGGCAAGAAGAATCGATTTCTTCAAACCAGAGCTTATCTTTGGGAAGTGAGCATTCTAACATCTCAAGGGAGGTCATTTGAGGTGATCCAAGCACCTGGATCACTTCTGTAAGTGGAGGAACACCATTGTTGCTCTCACTTTGGAGCATTTGCAGTTGGAGGTCCATGGAGTGATTCAGGAGGTTTCAAGCCAAACCAATCATCCAGACACACTCCTCAGGTCATAGTGAAGCTAACCAGATGGCTGCAGCTCATCTGTAACTCCAAATTCAACAACCTCCATGTTCACTTGAAGCTGAAATCGAGGGAGGTCCATAGAACAATTCAGAAGGATTCAGGCTACAATAAGCATCCAGTTAGCATCATTGAGTCTCAGGGAAGCTATTGAGATCATTCATTCAAGCTCAGTTGCTCTCAATCATCCTCACGACCTTCAGTTTCAGAGGTAAGTTTCTGAACTCCCTCTCTTTAATTTAAGTACTCTTTGTGAAATAGCTCGATTCTATCTTGTTCAGCATCATCAGAGGATTGAAAACCCTCTATCATCATCCATTTATCTTTCAGTATAGTCATTTAATTTAATTTTGAAATTTTAGGGTTCTTCACGATTTCTGGTAAATTAGTTAGATGTAGTTAATGATAGTTCATGTTAGTTACATATTTAGAATCGTGAGTGAATTTAGAGCAAGTTTCATGTTTACATCATTGCAAATGGTTGAGAAACGAGTGAGTTCAGAAATTCAAAATCATGGAGCTTGAGGTTGAAGACGAAGATGGTGGTGGCGCGCAAATTTGAATTCTCAGGGGAGAGTTTATTTTATTTTGAATGGTATGCGTGTTATTAACGACTGAACAACTTGCCCTAGTGGCCACACATGCACTCTTAGTCTCCTCATGCCACAAGTCTGGGGTTCGAATCCCCCTCGCCCCAGACTTTTTGTTCCTTTTATTTTTTCATGGTTTTACTACTTGTTTGAAAATATAATGAATTGAATGCAAGTTACTAACACTGAGCGCGCGCTGGCCCAGTGGTTTGGTTTTGGGTATGTGACCTAAAGGGCGTGAGTTCAACCCCTCTAGGTGACAAAATCATATTTTTTATCACTTTTCACACTAAATTTCTTCACAACTTCACACAATTATTTAACCTATCAAATTAAATCATTTTCACTTCATTTTTCACACACTTGTTATTTAATATACCTATTTTATGTATAATCAAAAAAATCATAAAAATATTATTTAATTCATGTATTTTTATTAGGTATAAAATAGTATGTTTTAAGTGTTTTATTAAATACTTTAAATATATGTTTCCATTTTGTTTTAACCTAATTATTTGTGTGAATAATTTTATGATAAAACCCTAATTGTTTAGGTCTTAATTAAGTAAAAATCTTTATTTTTACTTTAATTAAGTTGACTTTTGTCAATTCTCAAAACTGTTTTCAATCTCTGATTAAATCAAATGATTAAGGTTTTCAAACAACAAAACCTCATATCATTCCAAATCATTTTCAAATTTCTGTTATAGCCAGTACTGTAAAGTACTGGGCCTCTAATAGAGTGTAAGTCCCAAAAACCTTCTCTTCTTAGCTTGTTTTCAAAACTGTATTTTCAAAATCTTCTTTCTGTTTTCAAAACATTCTTCTGGTATTTGAAGGGCATTATTCCCGGTGAAACTCTTCAGATACCTATGTGACCTTTGTCCATCTTCACTTCTTCTGTTTTCAAAAACCATTAACTGTTTATCATATATATTCAACTGTTATCAACAAAACAACAAAAATACTGTTGAGGCTCTGTACATACTTCTTCAATGGCCTCCACTCCATCCAGGTTAGGCTTTACAAGCTTTCAATTTACAGTCTTTATTTAAATTACTGTCAAATATAAACTGTGCATATATATTAGTTTAGAACTACGTTTGAGTATAAACCCTAGGACAGTTAAACTATATATATATTATAGGAATATGACCTAGGATTGAGAATGTCTTCCCGGTGAAGGCTCTTTCCTAATTAGAGATCTGTAGTTCAAACCCCCAAGATGAATTATTCCCGGTGAAACATCTTGGCAAAAACCTTAGAATCCAAAAATAAATAGGACACATCCACCCAAAGAGGAATTATTCCCGGTGAAACCTCTTACCCATTTGCTTAGAGCCAAAATAAGTTCAAAACTACATAGCTTTCTCTTGTGCTATAACAAGGACCCTCGACTAGCCTCCTCTTGGGCTTTGTACAAGGACCCACAGGCTTCTTAAAAGCATTTCCAGCTTCCTCTTGAGCTTGTATACAAGGACCCATCAGGTTTCTTATAAACATAGGAACAGGTCTCTAGTCACCTTTTAGCCTACCCTGGTGAGTTTCTTCCAATTTAAACCAGACTTTAAACAAGCTAAGTTTGTCTCAATTTTGCATTGAGTACATTTTTGGAATGAGAGACATGGACAGTCTCTGTCACCCTTATCTTCATCAATCTTCCTTAGCAGAGTCTAGGATCCATGTTTGGTCATCCTCAGCATTGAGTCAGCCTTCATCTTGGGCTTTAAACAAGAAGTCTCACTAGATAATCTTTCTGCCAATCCTTTCATCCCTTAATAATTAATGGAGTGCTACCCAAATCAATCACTTTGTCAAAACCCCTGGAAAGGGTTAGCCTCCAACATCTGTCTAAATAAAATCCCTGGAAAGGGTTAGCTTCCACACATTCCTTCATTCTAAAATGTCAAAACCCCTGGAAAGGGTTAGCCTCCAAAATTAATTAATAAATAATTTCATTCTCTTAGGAGACAATTTCCCCAAAGAGTCAAAACCCCTGGAAAGGGTCAGCCTCCAAAAAAAAAACATGATAAAGTCAGTCTTTTAACAGACAAATTCACCAGCTGAGTCAAAATCCCTGGAAAAGGTTGGCTACCAAAGAAAAACAGTCTTTTAATAAATAAAACCTCTTCAGTAGAGTCAAAACCAACAAAAACAGTCAGCCTCAACCTTGGGCTTCATACAAGGCACCCAAACAATAAAACTCCCCTGTCAAGAGTCAGCCTCAACCTTGGGCATTGTACAAGGCAGATAATAGAGTCGCCCCAGTGAGTCCTTCATCACTCAGTAGCCACAACCTTGGGCTTTGTACAAGGCAGATAAACCATATCTTTCATGTGTCAAAGATTCCTAACACTTAGGATCTTTCCCCATATAATCATCCATACTTAATTCATTTAAAGAGTCCGCCACGACCTTGGGCTTTGTACAAGGCAGAAAATAGTGTTTTTTCCTAACTACAGTCAGCCACAACCTTGGGCTTTGTACAAGGCACATAAAATAGAGTCATTCATTCAATTATCCTCCACAGTTAGCCACAACCTTGAGCTTTGTACAAGGCACACAAATAGAGTCTCCCTAAGTAGAGTCAGCCTCAATTCTGGGCTTTGTACAGAACACAAAAATACCCTGTAATTAATCCCCAATGGAGTCATCTCCCAGAGTCAATAATATCAATTAATCAATCAAAAAGCCTCAAGCTTGGGCCTCATACAAGCCAGCTAAATTCAAATCTTTTATACAGTAGATAGACATAGCTTATCTCTATAGAGAGATATTTTTACTACTCTACCACATTCAAACAAACAAATATTTCAATTTCAATTTCAATCAAAGTCTCCCATTTAGGACTCTGAAAGACATGCTCTGGCACATCCCCAGACTTGTACACTTTCCCTAATTTGGACGAGCATCTTTCTTTCATTTAAGAGGCATCTGACTGGCATACTTGCACACACAAGTAAGGTCCCCCTCTTGAATGAAATGAATCCAGTTATTCTGTCACTCTTTCAAAATGTTTGTGGTAGAATAGTACTAATACCTCTCTGTAGGGATAATTTCATGTCTCTTTACTGTAAACAGAGATTTAATTCCAAGCTTCAACCTTGAGCTTCAAGCAAGGCACCAAAAATAATTAATTTCCCTAGTTAGTTCCCCGAACTACATTAAGCTCTGACTTCCACTAGGGATATGTAGGCATGAGGTTCACAAGGAATCTCAGCGAACTAATAAAATACCAAAAATAGTCAGTCTGTCTATCTGTCTGTCTCTTCAAATCAATTCAATTCTCTCTCCTAACACAAAGGAGAAACTTTCCCAATCATTAGCAGCAAACACAATCACAATGACACAGAGAAGGTTCCTGTAGAGTACTACAGATATGTAGGGTGTTTAAACACTTCCCTATGTATAACCGACCTCCCGGACTCCAGAATTTCTAGTCTAGGTGTAAATCCCCACACTTAGCAAACTCCTAGGGTTTAGTTGAGATCTTTTTTTCCCTTTCCTACTCGTAGGACAAATAAGAAAGTTCGTGTGATATCGTAGGAAGAACTGAAATAAAATTCATCCCACCACGGGCGCATTCTCCTTCCAAATTTCGCGTGAAGGGTTTAGCGTGCCGTCCTCCCAAGTGAAACGGGGAGGTAAAGAAAACGACACCACAATATATTGTGGAAATTTGTAGAAAAATGGTAGGAAAAATGTATTTTGTTGCGGGTTTGGGTTTGGGTGAAAAAACCCGAAAACAACGGGTGTGGGCGTGGGTGTTATTTTTCCACCCGAACATCCTTTGAGTTTGGGTTCGGGTTCGGGTGCCAATTTCGGATGCGGGTTTGGGTAGTGCGAAACCCGCACCCGACCCGACTCGTTGTCATCCCTAAAACATAGTTTGTGAGGTTGTAAAGCCTTTAAATACAAGGAGAGTTACTTTAGTTTGTAATGAGAACTTGCTTGTAACGACAGTCCAGTCAACGAGAGCAGTTTCGGAAGAAGATAAAATCATTCTTAGTAATAGTGCATCCCTCACCATAGGAGAGAGACGCATTTATTATCAACTTTTCTATCTTTCTAAGCTTTGACTGCAGGAAAATGTTACAAAATTTGAAACGAAATTCTCCATACCATTGAAAATTATTTTTCTACGATTGCATATATCACAAGATGAAGGCATGTAGTTGGCAAATCGACCAAACAATTACTACTATAATTCTTCAGCAGTGCAATTACAAAATTATCCCTCATATTCTCAAAGTAACTTGCACCTCAAGTTATGATGAAAATACTTTCTGCATCTTCTTAGACATACCATTCTTAGCAATGTTAATATTTTCCTGTAGCAAGACTCTTGACACAATTGTGACTTGAACCAAAGACTTGTTTATGTAAACAAAGTTAAATCCTTGAGTACCATGATTGCATAAGCTTGTCACACAAGAATGTTATGACATTCAGTTTGACATTATACACTTTTAGTAATCAACCCAATAGAAAATACATCTTCCTTCAACAATGTAGCTATCTTTAGAGATAGACATGGATAAAATAAATTATGATTCAAGATACAAGATTGTTTCTTAACCAGAACATCCTCCTTTCATACCATCTTCATTAGAATTGGCCAAAAGCATTTACTCCAATATTGACCATCATTAGTTATTTCATCTATGAAACTACTGATGACTTCAGACTAAAGTAAGCTCAAAGAATGAACTCCCTCTTGGACAAAATTTATTTACTTGAGAGCTTTCTTACTCAGTGCCTGCTAGCCTTTTGTATAATTTTTGGAGTAACCACTTGTTATGATGATGTTTCGACATCTGGTTGAACATCACTAAAGATACTTTTCTCAGTAGAATAACTCAAAAGCATGCCTTGCTCTCTTGCATTAACTAATCATAACCATAGAATAGATTCTACAACTATTGTAAATGTATGATGTTGCACCTTCTGGTGTGACATCTTGACTTCATCTTCCTTGAACACAAAGTAAGAGAATAAGCAATTAAATATTTGTGGAGTCAACAAATAGCAATTGTTTTTAAATCCTCATTAGAGACAAAACATTATTTCTTGGTGACATATACCTTCTGACTTTGATCACACAATTGATTTATGTTTATCACAATAGACATCTGTCCTTTAGTAAAAGGATCATTACCAAAACTTAGATACTCCATCCTGTAATCTTCAGCTATCCAATGCCCTTAATTTCCCTTTTAGTATCAACAACAAGAGTAACAATTGATATAATGAGACTAAACAAACCACCAGTTACACTTTTACTGCAATCAAGTGTCTAGAGCAGTCAGAGTCAAAATATCAATTATCTTAGTTGAATATCCAAGATAGGTATGAGAAATTAGGCAATTATTACCTTCCCTGTTTTTAACCACTGCTTGGTTAACCAATGTTGATTTTGACCTTATATAAGTCAAATAAAAATAAACAAAAGAACCTATTCAGATCAACTTATCATAGAAGAAATATCTTCAGTGCAAGTATCTTCCTATATCTTGAATAACCTGATGTATACCACAATGTTGATACATTTAGATTGACATCCTCACTCAGCTTGCCTTTTTGATGAAAGCAACCTTTTATCTTCCAAGGAACATAATAGAAATAAGAGACCCTTCATTAGAGACCAGAACACAAGCTTCTAGATCAGCCTCACATCTGAACTCTTTTTTTCCACACACGCTTAGACGTGCCTTTATGAGTGGACTTGAGAAATTCCCAAGTATCTTTGGCCATAATGCAATTGATAAAGACACTGGAACAAAAACTTATCAATTCGATATATTATGGTGTTGACAAGTTCAAAAATATAGAGAACCATCTCATACTCTTCCCTTCTGTCTTCTTAATACCATGATTCTTCCAAACTGACAAAATTCAAAATTTTACTGGCCAAAATGTTATCACTCTAGCTATCCAAAAGACAAATATTACCAGAAAATACCTCCCTGAAGTTCACCCAATAAACACACTAGGGTGTCTGCTCTGATGCCAATTGAAATTTTTAGCACATGCACACCAAGCTAACAGAGTCATCTCAACAACACGTAATATCAAGACAAATGTTACAACATCTAGAAACAGACCAGACATATCAAACTAAAATTGATACTAAATTAAAAATTTCATAATGATAAATAAAATAGAGAATTGTTAACCCAGTTCGGTGAAACATGACCTACTCTGGAAGCTACCAAACCAGGAAGAAAATCCACTATTAGTAGTATCATTTCAAAGCCTAAACATTCCTAGTTACAAATTCTCACTTAATCAGCACCCAGTGCAGCTTCTACCTAGAAATCGACATCTAGATATGAGAAATCGCCATCTCACTTCCTCAATCCCAGTGACTGTGTAACACCCCAGATTCTAGATTAATAATTAATTTAATTGATTTAGTATGAATATATGAGTTATTGTGAAGTATTGTGAAGTATTCATTATGTTTTGATGAAATGTGATGGTTATGTGATGTTCATGTGAGTTATAGTGAAGCATTTGATATAAATGAAGTTTTAGTGATTTTTGTGAAGTATTTGAATATGTGATGTTATGTTGAGTCCTTATGATGGTTTGTGATGATCTGGGATGTTTGAGGGTATGATGACTTACGTGATATTTTGATGATTCATGTGAGGTTGTGGTGATTTGTGTGATGCTTAGGTATATTGAGGGATTTTTGAGTGTTTTAGAATAATTTATAATAATTAGAATAATAAGTAAAATTATTTTAATTAGAAAAATAAGAGTTATTTTAGTGCTAGAGATTATGAGGGTATTATGGTAATTGTGAGAGGATAAGTGAGGGTAAGATGGGGAGAACCATAATAGGGGTCCAAGGGGCAAGTTTGACATAAGAGAAATAGGGATTGAGAGAACGTATTATTTTTTGGAACGATCGTAAGACGCTTGGAGGGAGCTAGGGCATAGAGAACCAAAAAGAGATTCCCGTAGAACCCAATAGAACGCGAGGAAGAAGAAGCGAATCTAAGGTAAGGGGATTATCATGCTTATTATAATTGGTATAAGGTTTAGCCGTTTAGGTAATTGTGGATTTTGTGTTTGAAATTTGTGATTGTTGATGATAATACGATGAATATGGTGAATTTGATGTTATAAACACGATGATATTGATGTATATTAATAGCAATGATAAATTAAGGTTTAATTTTGCACTATTTCATGAGGTCTGGGATTTTAAAATTAGGACAAAGAGGTTTTCGTACTGCGACTTTTTCAGAATTTGGAAAACTGCTTTTCACATGGTGCAATCGATCGATTGCAGTGCAGGTGTTGGTCGTGGACCCTTAAAATTCCAGTTGCAGAGAAAGAGTTTCATTAAACATATGGGTTGCCAAGTATAATAGGTTATCCGTTTTTATTTAAAATTCTACATTCTTTAAATTCTTTATGATCACCTACACACAAAAGTTTAAATTTCAGTTGTCCATAACATTTTCCCCCTTGTCTCTCTCACTATATGCAGCTTAATCCATTCTTGTTAGTAGCAATGATTAATTGGGAGTGAAAGCAATAGTAAATTTTTTACACCGACAGATTTTTTGCAACTTTGATAGCTCCTACAACAAACAGTAGCTTCAAAAGGGAATGCTAATCCTCGTCATCCATGTCAGAATGACAGATATAACACCAACATGACATGGAAGGCTTTGGGAATTATGATTGAACTTATATATTTGAAATATTTAAGCCAAACCCCAACAAGAAGTGAACGAAAAGATGCTGCTGGATCAGAGTTGTACAGACAAGAAATCATGTGACCTAAATGCAACAAATACATTTAAGTTCAAAGCACAGTAGTATCCACCAAGGTTTCTAATTTATAATCTATAATCTATAATTTTCCTATGCTGACAGTTAGTACAACAAGGCTGTACAGCAAATCCAGCCACATGCTGTCCATTTTTTTGTCTGTTCAAATAATAAATTGTTTAAAGCTAATTCCATAATTGAGATTGTTTTATAAGACTGATAACTACTGTGATGGAATCTACAGATTTTGGTTAGCAGCTTATAAGCAAAAGAACTACCACAACAGATAAATACAACTATCGATCAGGAACTATTGTAGCTCACAACAATAAGGCAGAGAGCACAAGAACCGACAAATTTCAGGATGACCCGTCATACATTTACCTGAAAGAACTATCCTAAGTGTTTTTGATCTGGTCACATGGCAAGGTTCATTTTAGTAGCTTCCATTTTGGACAACAGATCTTTAATCTCTGACTCCATTCTCCTTTTCATGTTCAAATACTCCAGATGTGCCCTCTCCAATGCTTGGAGTTCTTCTATCTTTTGTTTACGCAATTCATCCGTCTCCGAGAACCGTAATTTGGCAAGTCGACTGGTATATTCTTCTTCAATTTTCTCATTCTTTGCAAGGGCGATGCGTCTCAACCCTTCGGCTTCTCTCCTTGCATCATCAGCACGAGATTGAAACATTTTAGCCTCTGCATGTTTGATTTTTACTACGCTTTCCAATTCATCAAAACAGAAGTCTTTTTGAACACTACTCAGCTGCATCTCTTGCACCAGTGTCCTTTTATCATTCTGGTCAAATCTTGGAAGGATGTTTGGAGGTCTTTCTAATAATAGAGGCGGCTTTTCTGAATAAATAGATTTCAGCCAAGCAGCTTCTTGGCTGGGCCCAGCTACCCCATTGTTTTCTTTGACTTGTTCCTTCCCAGAAAAGTTTGTTGGCATGGCTAATTTGGAAGAATCACAATCTGCAATAAACCATAATGCATGTCAACATGATTATCAATTTGACATTCAATTCGTAAACAAGATAGATATTTGTATCAATGGAGTTCAGTTAAGAATCGAATCATATCAATTGAGACATGATTCGCATGAATTGTAAGATATACTAATAACCATGCATGTAAAATACATGCAATTTAGCCTTCACAAACACCAATAATGCAAAAGTTCTAAAAATACAAATGCCCAAGTAAATTGTGGAAACACCATCACTAGCTATAAACAACATGAATACATGATATATCTGTCAAGGAGTTGTTGACATGGTTTGATACATTTGGAAAATACCAGGTCTAACATAATGATTTATGGAAGCAAAAAGAAAGGCTCAAAATTAAACCTAGCAACCACAATATTCCCATATGTCATTCAGAGAGCAAATGCTTAATAATACAAACATTTCATATACTGGAAAATTAGGCTAAAAGCATTCAGATAATAAAGTTAAAAGTGTGATACTATTAAAGACATCTTGTTACTTACCAGAAAGGAAAGACATGATGTGTCTTAAAACCTCAGGCAGGTTCGACTTAGTCAGCCTCGGTAGCATTTGATCTGCAATCTCGTGCAACTGTCTCCCTCTTATATCCTTGCTAGCAGAAAAGATCCTCTTCACATATTCAAGCTCCTTGTGAAGAGATTCCGCTGACCACTCTTTTGCAAAACTTTGAAAGACCTCTTTGACAAAGCCAAACATCTCAGAAGGGTGATCACAAGCAATGCAGTGAAACTGCATCTCAGTAGTTCCTTTAATTCCAGTAGTAAGCCCATTTCTAATATAAGATTCTCGTAATCCACAATCAGTGTGACACCAGTGAAGACAAACATCACACCCAACCCAACTACATGTGTTTGAGGCATTGTCAAACTTAGAACATACAAGACACATACATTCCCTGCAAAAACCATTCTTCTGTGCACAAACCTTGCAATCACATTCATCGACAGGCAACTGACTTCGACATGTAACATTCCGACACCTCAAGCTTAGAAACACTTGAGCTAAATCAGAAGATGAAATGTTATCATCTAGGTGAAGATAATGGGTTAAACCAGTTTTTAAAGCAACCAAAATTTCCAGTTGCACTCGGTGACACTTCACTAGAACATCCAAGACTATATCAGACCTGTTCATCAAAACTTTTTGAAAAGCAAGTATTTGTCCTTGGTTATCTGAATTGAGCATGAGTTCTCGAATACCCTCCTTCAGACGCGCTATGTACTGTGCATTCATTTCATGAAACTTTCGGGACATCGGGAGCACAGGTTCAGAAACTATTCTTGCAATGATTGTCTTAACAAAATCAAGTCCACCCATCTGAAATTGTTCTTGTCCCTTCTGACTGGTAGTTCGATGTAGACTACCACTGCTTCTTTCTTTAACCTCCCTCTTTTTCTCAAAACTATAATTTGATCCATTGTCATGAGACCCAACACTCTGTGTAGGAGATCGAACATCATCATGCCGTCTTGACTGTCCTGAAAGCTGCTTATGAAAACTCAACTGCCTTTCAAGCCCACTGCCCATTTTTGAGCTTCCTTCCAGAGCCCTAGATTGACCTTTCAAAGCTTGAGTATCTAAAATACCCCATGATGCTTGAGGCTGGTAAAGAGAGCCATTCCCATTCATCGAAGTTCTCTGACCAGAGGGAATTTCTTTCGGCTTGGGATCACCCTGAGATAGAGCTTGCCAATCAAATCCTTGGAACAAGGGGCGACTGCCAACCGATTTGCCAACAGATTGTTCATAGTCCACTGAATTTCTCGTAAGAGAACAACTTGGATTGTGATATAGTGATTGGGAACCTGAAAATGACATTGATGCAGTAAAACCATCTGAGTTAGTACAAAATGTATTACTTAGTGACTGAACACTCCGGGCTTGACTAGGAGATCCAGGGGCTTGTGTTGTCGTCTCCTGAGCTCCTATCGGAAGCAGAACATTTGGCAAGCTAAGGGTAAGATCAAGCTGCCCAGATGCAAGAGTGTCATCATTCTCCTCTTTCAGAACCGAGCGACAAGACTTTTCTACTTTTCTCACAGGAGATCTAGAGAAAAGCTCGAACCCTCTAGTGCTAGGACCTTCCATGTCATCTACAGGACATGTTGTGAGATCTTTCGACCCTCTATCAATCCACAAACTATCTTGTGAAGAATGAGCAACATCAGGTGTGACCGAGACGCTTTTTCCTTTATCCTTGGTATTGTTGGTCACACTCTCCATTATTGTTTCTCTCTTCACTTCGGCAACTGCATTCTCTGTTGAGCCTTCAGCATTTATCTCAGATTTGTCACCACTACATACACCCTTGTCCACCTCGCGTTCCTCTTCATTAAGCAATGCATTCTCCTTATTTGTTTTCTTCTTTGTTTCTTTCTTGAGAGTATCATCACCATTCAAACTTGCATCCTTATCATTATCCTTATCAACAGATCCAATCACAGTCTCAGTAAAAGGCGTTTCCTTAATTGAAACATCTTGAGTCTTAGGCAATTCATGAACTTCTTTTTCTGCATCTTTTACCTCAGAATCAACATCTTCCATAGTGTTCGCCTCTGCCTCTGCCTTTTTCTCACTCGCCAACATCTGTTTTTCTTCCATAACAACATCTGCATCAGTCAAACGGCCTTCATTCGGCTTATGAACTTGTTTGTCCTCAGAGGTTTGCTGGATTTCACTTCCAGCTGCAACATCTTTAGCAGCCGATTTGGGCTCAGAGTTAGGGACAGGTTCAGGTTCGAGTTCCCCCTCTTCCATTTCGCTGCCACTTCCATTCTGAACCTGCTGCGATAACTCTTCAGTTTTCTTCACCTCAACACTAACACTTTTGGACTGTGCGCTTTCCGAATCCTTAGACCCAGAAGGTGACTTCGACACTGACTTAGCATCTCTAAACACCCTTGGAGAAGAAGAAGATCTCTTCTTCGATTGTTCACTCTCCGAATCCTTCGACCAACTAGGCGATTTCACTTCCTTCGAAAAACCCCCCTTTGGCGACCGCACTACCCTCTCTTCAACTCTACTACCACTCCCTCTACTACTCTCATCAAAATCCTTCAGCCCTCTCCTCCAAGAGGACACACTCCCCTCCCTCCTCGACCGATCCCTCTCCGAACGAAACCCCTTCGGAAACTCCCTCCTCGGTCCACTGAAACTCTCCGACCTGTGAATCGAATTCCTATCCCCACTCCCACCACCACCGCTGTAACCACCACCATCCCGGCTATACCGATCAAAACCCTTCCTCCGATCAAAACCATCAAAATCATGGTCAGATCGTTTCCGAACAATTCTCGAACCCTCCCGATCTTCCTCCACCGTCCGATCCCTCTCGTATCGCGACGAAGACGAAGATACCAAACCCTTGCGAACATTCTCTTGTTTGTAGTAAAAGCTTCTCTGACCAGTAGAAGAAAACGAACGGCTCAGATTCGAATCCTTAAAACCATTCTTATCACCATTCTTATCACCAATCTTATCACCGTTCTTATCGCCGTTCTTATCGCCACCACCGTTGTTATACGAGTGAAGATCTTCGCTTGACCTCAATCTCTTCATAACTACAAACCAAAATCAAAACGACAACAAATCACCAAAAACGCAGAGCCGGATAATAAAATCACAAAGCTATCAATTCATGAAAATGGCGGCTAGGGTTTTTCTTTCTCAAACCCTGAGAAAGAAACGGTTATTGAAAATTTTCCGGCGAGTTGTGGCGGTGATAAAAATGAAGAGAGAAAAATGAAAAAGGAAAGAAAATTAAAAAAAAAAAAAGTTGAGAAGGATTTATGAAATTCTTTCAGTCAACGGAGTTTAACTAGTGAAGAGAGAGAAAGAAAAAGAGTTAGACTTTAATACGCAAAGTGCGTAGAACGCACTAGTCATGCGCGAGGATCGAAAAGAAAGGAAAGAGTGAATGAGGGTGCGCATTATGCGTTGCCGGCGCATTTTAGTTGAATTTAAAAATATAAAACATGCTTGACTTATGTGTGTGTGGTAGTACTACTCTGTACAGTGTGTTAACAGGTTCGGTTGGTTTTGGGGTGAATTGAATTGTGTGAGGTGTGAAAATGAAAATTTTGTGCGTTTGGTGAACCACTTAGAAGCTGACACGTTGCGTGCATGAAGGTTTTATGCTTTGTTTGTTTAATTTCTTCGTCGTGGTTTCTTTTTCTGGAAATTGGTTTAATAAAGAAATGTCGGGTAGAACCAGCCAGGTGGTTCGTTTGGCCATAATAATAAAAGGAGTTGGTGTATCCGGGTGTGCTTGCTACGCTATGCTCTAGTGTTTTTTTATTGACCGAACCGTTTTTGAAATAATTTATTTATTTGTAAAAGAATATTTGAATATGGTAAATTATTTTTAATATAATATTTTTATTTTTTTTAATTAGGATTTGAGATCTAGAAGAATGTTTTTCTCTAGATTTCTGATTTGAATTTTTTTTGGAAGTCCTTAATTTCAGTGTTCAGTCAAGTTTGATTTAATTTTAAAAAATACATTATTTGCATTGTTTTTAATTTAAATTTTTTATTAAGTTTATGATAAAAATGAACATGCATATTTCGTTTTGCATGAATTAAAATTAATTGATATAAAGATGTAAAGTTAATTGGGCAGTAGTGAATGCTTTTAAATATGGTGGAGGATTGCGGATATGTGAGGTTTGCACTATAACGTTCAAGTAAATGAGTTGTGAGAAAAATGTTGGTGTGACTTATGTTTAGAACGTATTTGTGAACATCGTGGGACAGTCTTCTCATTGTCAAATTTGAGAATTTTAGGATGAAAGAAGATGAACCAACACTTCTTTTGTCTTTGGAGAGGAGATGTCTTAAGAAAAGTTGGTAAAAAATCCTCAGATATGTACCTAAAAAATTTGATACGAAGGTTACGGCTATTGAAGAATGCAATACTTAAACATAATCAAAGTTGATGAACTTATTGGCTCTCTACAAACCTTTCAGTTGGCTATAAATAACAAGTCTTAAAAGAAGAACAAGAGTATAGCTTTTGTATCCAACACTGAAAAAAATGAAGATCAATTTGAAAAAGATACTAAAGAAAGTCTATCAAATTCTATAGCTCTTATTGATAGAAAGTTTAACAAAACTTTGAAGAGACTGGACATAAGATAGAGGACAAATGTCAAATACAAAGTGTCATACAACTTCAAGAATATTGGTCACCAATGCAAGAGAAAATATGAAGACAAACCAAACAAAGGCAAAGGAATACAATGTCATGAATGTGAAGGTTTTGGTCACATTAAAACTGAATGTCCTATGTTTTTTAAGAAGGAAAAAAAGAGAGGATGTCAATCACTTAGTCTGATTTTGATGATGAGAGGGGAGAAGAAAAAGCTAATAAGATGATGTCTTTCACTAGAAAATATGAATCTGGTAGTTAGTCTAGTGATGAAGAGTTAGCTGCAACTTACAAACTTGTGTACACCAAGTAGGAAGAAGCACGTATTGTAACACCCTATTTGAATCATCTAATTCTATATAATAATTTAATTGTATTGTATGTGTTTTGAATGACTGAGGTAGCAGGGGAGCCTTGTTTATGGGGTAGTGTCCCTAGAATATTAGAATTTTAAGTGAGGGGTGTGGTAGTAATTAACGAGAAATAAGGGGTGTTGGACACAATGAGATTAATAGTATTACTATTAGATTTGATTAAATTGATTTAGTAGTAATAATAAATAAGTTAATATTTATTTAAGATAACAACAATAATATAGAGAAAGTATTGCTTTTAGTATTATTTTATTGGATAGTTGGCCTAATAATATGATTTAGGAAGAATATATATATATATATATATATATATATATATATATATATATATATATATATATATATATATATATATATATATATATATATATATATATATATATATATATATATATATATATATATATATATATATATATATATAGTTTAATTTAATATTATGGTAATAATAAGATTTAAAAATAAGGGATTTAGTTAGTTTACTTATAAGAAGGTGAAGAGAGAACAAATAGTGGGAAATATGTTAGACGCTGGCCTTAGGATCTAGAGGGGGGTGAATAGATCGTTCACAGTTTTACGGATTTAAACGACTTTTCAGCGGAAGTGATTCTGAATCGACTCGCGTCTATTCCGAACCACTATCGAAATGATTATATATGTGTTTAAAAAACCAGTCAAAGACTTGAGTTGAATGATAAGAGTATATGTTGCAGAATCAAAGCGTTTCTCTTATTGAAAATCAGATTAACTTTTTGTATGATGGACAATGTTTGCAATGCAGTAAGAGTGATAGAAACAAATATACAAACACTTGGTGATAATGATCAAATTGAAGGTAATTCAATGTGTGGTGGATTGTGATGTTTATGTAAGTACTTAATTCACAATCTTAACACTCGAATCGTTGATCAATTTGCTATTATAACCAAATATGAACAGAATGTAAAAGAAAAGGTAAAAGCGACAAGAACACGATATTTGTTTAGGCAGTTCGTCGATCGTCCTCGCTACGACTACGTCTGCCCCCAATTCCAAATTGAAATTGGGTAATCTTTCATTAATGTTGAAAGTAGTATATACAAAGAAGATAACAAAGCGATAAACGATAAACCAATTATGTCGATCCTTTGAATCTTCTTCCCCCTTAATCTTGAGCAAGATCAAGGTTATCCAAGAGCTTCACTTTGATTCCCTTCTGCAGTGTCTTGATTCCTTGAACTCCCCGTTCCTCAATCGTTACACTCAGCCGAATCCTCAATGAACGCCTCTTGATAAAAACCCCCAAGAACCACCCGTCGTGGAGGACAAAACCCGCAGATTTTATTCACCAACAAACCCCACAAACCTTCACCCACTAGGAATCTTCAATTCCGTTCCATGGACGTTATCGAACTCATCACTAACCCGCAACGCAAGAATGATTATGTGTAATTGTGTTGGAGATGATGAAGAACGAAGATGAGAAGCGTTTGTGTATCTTTCAGTCGTTGGTGTTGTGTTGAATAATGAACCTTTAATAATATATAAGATAGCTTAGCAGTTGGAGATGAGAAAAACAGAATTTTTGGCATTCTTAATCAGTTAGTTCGACCTCTTGTAGAGCTTAGGTCGACCTAGCAGTGCTTGCAGAATTTTGCTCCCAGTTAGGTCGACCTGTTTAAGGAGTAGGTCGACCAGAATCCTCTCAAAATGCATTCTGGGGACATTTTCACAGATTAGGTCGACCTAGTCGTTGTGTAGGTCGACCTAGCAGACTGGTATGTAACTTTCATCAATTTAGGTCGACCTGGATGATGTGTGAGTCGACCTAGCAGAAGTATGTGGATTTTTCTCCATTTTAGGTCGACCTGGGTTGACAGTAGGTCGACCTAACTGCTGGTTTTCTGCATTCTTCTTGATCTGCTTGTGTTGAGTCGACCTAAAGTATAATAGATCAACCTGTACTTGTCATGAGTGATCAATGCTTGCTTTTCTTTGAGTTTTCTGCTTCCGCCTTGTTGTTTGAATGCTCATTTGAGTTTGCCATAAATCAAAAACATCTTTGAGTGTAATCTTGTATTCACATGCTCCCCCTTTTTGATGATGGCAAACCATTAGTCGAAACTTTGGTGGTAAGTGATAAAGACTCAACAAAGCTCCCCCGTACATCCAGCATCTATCTCTCAACAAGTCAATCTCTCAACACAGCTCCCCCGTACACTCAGCATCTATCTCCCCCTTTGTCAACATCAAAAAGAGATACAACGAAAATAGAAGAGTAACGAGAGAACCATAGATAAAATGCTAGCATTCATAAAAAGGTAGTCAGTTATAGCATGAGAGTCAAATGAGCAAGAGCGATATATGTATGAAGTCACTATAAGCATGTTAATTGATAGCATATTATAGTATCAATAATATTTTTGGAAGTGAACAACAATAACGTTACCGCTTTCTCAACTTTAATGGCAGCCTTTAATCAATGTGGAATGACGCCTGGCTAGATGATGAACTACCTTTACGCTAAGAAAAATGTTAGCAAGAGAGAACATATATATATATATATATATATATATATATATATATATATATATATATATATATATATATATATATATAAAGTAAAGGAATAATATTAAGAGAGAACAAACGTAATTAGCCCAAATTAGAGATATCGAGTATCCCTAATTCCCTACGAATGTTGAAGTATTACTCCGTTGCCAGAGGTTTGGTGAATATGTCAGCTAGTTGCTTCTTGCTTTCTACATGTTCAAATGTAACGTCTCCTTTTTCTACATGATCTCGTAGAAAGTGATGTCTTATTTCAATATGCTTGGTACGTGAGTGTAAGACAGGATTTTTACTCAGGTTTATGGCACTTGTGTTATCGCACATGATAGGTATGCGATCAAGCTTAATACCAAAGTCAAGAAGTTGTTGCTTGAGCCATAATATTTGTGCACAGCAGCTTCCAGCAGCTACATATTCTGCCTCAGCAGTAGATAATGCAACCGATACTTGTTTCTTGCTATGCCAACTTATCAATGAATTTGAGAATAGATGACACGTTCCACTGGTGCTTTTTCTATCGGATTTGCAGCCAGCAAAATCTGAATCAGAGAATCCTACCAAATGACACTCATTTCCCTTTGGATACCATAGGCCATATGTAGTAGTTCCACGTAAGTATCGCAGAATTCTTTTGACGGCTTTCAAGTGAGATTCTTTTGGACAAGATTGATATCTTGCACACATACACACACTAAACATGATGTCTGGTCTTGAGGCAGTAAGATACAATAGTGAACCTATCATACCTCGGTATAATTTTACGTCAACCTCTTTACCTTTCTCATCTTTGTCTAAATTAGTATTTGTTGCCATAGGTGTGTCAATTTCTTTTGCTTCACTCATTCCAAATCTTTTGAGCAGCTCCGTACAGTATTTAGTTTGATTCACAAACGTTCCATGACTGAGTTGCTTGATTTGTAGGCCAAGGAAGAAATTTAGCTCACCCATGAGACTCATCTCAAATTCACTCTGCATAAGCTTAGAAAAATCTTTGACAAGTTTTGCATTAGTCGACCCAAATATAATGTCATCTACATAAATTTGGACTAAGAGAATATCTTTATCTTTTCTTTTAATAAAGAGAGTAGTGTCAACTTTACCCCTAGAGTACCCTTGACTAAGGAGAAACTTGCTCAAACGTTCGTACCAAGCCCGAGGGGCTTGTTTAAGACCGTATAGAGCACGTTTCAGCTTATAGACATGAGTTGGGTACATGTAATTCTCAAAGCCGGGTGGCTGAGCAACATAGACTTCTTCATTTATATAGCCATTTAGAAAGGCACTTTTAACATCCATTTGGAATAGTTTGAAGTCTTTAGAACAAGCATAAGCAAGTAAGAGACGAATAGCTTCGAGACGTGCTACAGGAGCGTATGTCTCTTCATAATCAATACCTTCCTCTTGATTATAACCTTGGGCAACTAATCTAGCTTTGTTTCTAGTAATAACGCCGTTTTCATCAAGTTTGTTACGAAAAACCCATCTAGTGCCTATTACTTGATGATCTCCCGGATGAGGGACTAAGTCCCAAACATCATTCCGTTTAAATTGGTTTAATTCTTCTTGCATGGCCATTAGCCAATGCTCATCAAGTAATGCATCCTTAGCGTTTTTCGGCTCAACTTGTGAAACAAAAGCAAAATGATGACAGAAGTTACTTATCTTTGAGCGTGTTGTAACGCCCCTTGAGATGTCTCCTATTATATTGTCAATTGGATGGTCTTTCACGTTTGTCCAGGCCTTGGGAAGTTCTTCATTGTTTGAGATGCTTTCTTTTTCATTTTCATTGTGAGACTCATCTTTCTCTCTCTCAGCATCTTTCTTTACAATACTTTCATCCTCATCTTCCTTATCCTTGACAATGTCTTTAGTGGATGGACCTGCACCATTAAATGAAAGACCTTTCTCGACATATTTTGCATAAGATTCATCAAAAGAAATGTGTACTGACTCTTCTACTATAAGTAATCTCTTATTATATATTCGATATGCTTTGCTAGATTGTGAGTAACCAAGGAATATGCCCTCATCAGCTTTAGCATCGAATTTGCCAAGATTATCCTTACCATTGTTCAAAACAAAACACTTGCAACCGAATACATGGAGATGAGATACATTTGGTTTTCTACCTTTTAGTAATTCATAGGGAGTTTTGTTCAGTATAGGACATATTGTTATCCTATTCAAAACATAACATGCTGTACTAATCGCGTCAGCCCAGAAATACTTTGGTAGATTACCCTCATTCAGCATTGTTCTTGCCAGCTCCTCTAGAACCCGATTTTTACGTTCAACTACTCCGTTTTGTTGAGGTGTTCTAGGAGCTGAAAAGTTATGCTCAATTCCATGTTTATCACAGTATTTTTCAAAAAGAATGTTTTCAAACTCTCCACCGTGATCACTTCGAATTGCAACTATTTTGTTGTTCATTTTGTTTTGACATAATCTTGCAAATTGTGTGAAAGCTGGAAAAGTTTGATCCTTACTAGGTAGAAAGATTGTCCAACAAAATCTCGAGTAATCATCGACAATGACAAAACCATAGGTGTTTCCACCTATGCTTTTAGTCCTTGAAGGGCCAAAGAGATCCATGTGAAGTAGTTCAAGAGGGCGTGATGTTGAAACCACGTTCTTTGATTTAAAAGAGATTTTTGTTTGCTTTCCCTTTTGACAAGCATCACATAGATGATCTTTTGAAAACTTCATTTTAGGTAAGCCGATTACTAAATCTTTTGAGACAACTTTATTAAGTGAGTCAAAATTTATGTGGGCGAGACGTCTATGCCACAGCCATGAGTCATCGCCCAGAGCAACTAGACACTTGGTACTAGACTTAGATACCTCATCCAAGTTTAGCATGTAGATGTTGTTTACTCTTAAGCCCTTAAACATAATGTCTCTTTTCTTAGTATGTTCTATTGTGCAGCCAGAATTTGTAAACATTACTTTAAATTCTTTGTCACACAATTGACTTATACTTAAAAGATTATGTTTAAGACCTTCTACTAGCAGCACATCAGTTATAGTAGTGGTAGAAGGGTTACCTACACTTCCTTTACCAAGTATGGCTCCCCGATTGTTATCTCCATAGGTGACATACCCCTTTTTCTTTGCTTGAAACTCAACGAAAAGAGATAGGTCTCCAGTCATGTGTCTTGAACATCCGCTATCAAGGAACTACAACCTTTCGGCAATGTCAAGACACTTTTCCTGCAAGATTAATTTAAAGAGGGAGGTCCCCAATTTTCATTGGGTCCTTGGTAGTGAGTACACAATTTGTTGCACTTAGGCAACCATTGAAATACTCCTTTAGGAACTAAAATTCTCCTAAATTTGCATTTTTCAATGGTATGTCCCTTTTTGCAACAATAATGACAGGTAATATGATGAGAATATGGAGTTTTGCTAGTTGATATTTTTGGTACAAAAGTGTATTTGCTATATAAAGGAGTATACGATCTTTTGAACTTGTTTGGATCAACCGCAAAAGTCACTTTTGGTTGTAGAGCCTTGTCTAACTTGGCTTTTAGATCTCTTACTTCTTTTTGCCAAATGTGACATGTCTCACAACCAAACCATGATGTAGGATCTATTTCAACTTTGTCCTTTTGAATGTCTAGCATAGATTGTTTTAAAGCTTCCATATCCTTTTCGGTTTTCTCAACTTTTGATTCAAGATATGAAAATATTTTCTTATTTGAGGCCAAAAGTTTGAAAGCTTTAATTGCATCTCTATGTAATTCTTCAAAAGCAAGTTTTAGTTGAGAATGAGATACCTTATCTACGAGTTCAGGTTTAAGATGACTTACAGCTTTCTTTTTCTTGTTTTGATGAGCCATGAAACATAGGTTTGCTGATTCTTCTTCATCGCTTGATGAGCTTTCACTAGATGAATCGCTTTCCCATGCTATGTAAGCTCTTTTAGATTTGTTATGACCTTTGCTTTGGTTCTTCTCCTTTTCTTTCTTAAGGTATGGACAATCCGGTTTGTAGTGACCGGCTTTCCCACAATTGAAGCAAAGACCTTTGATCTTTCCTTTGTTGTCGTCATCTTGTTTGAACATGTTTGATTGCTTTCTATAGTTGATCAAGCCTTTGTCGGAATGTTTTGCTCCATTTTTCTTTAGATATTTGTTGTATCTTCGCACAAACAGTCCCATTTCCTCATCATCGGAGTCTTCGTCATCACTTGTGTCACTATCCTTTGGCTCTCGTTTTGAGGTCTTGGAGCTCGAAGCTTTTAGAGCTATTGACTTCTTCTCTACCTCTTTCTCCATGTTTTTTTCTTTCTTTGTCCTTTTCTCATGCATGTCAAGGCATTTAAGGTGTTGTTCATGTTCCTCTAGTTTACCAAATAGAGTTGTGATGTCTAAAGTGTTTAGATCATTTGCTTCCTTTATTGCTGTAACTTTGGGTTGCCATTCCCTGTTCAAGCATCTTAAGATTTTGTTAGTAGCAACTGCATTGGAAACAGGTCTATCAAGTGAATTTAACCGATTTTTCAGATGAATGAATCTCTTCTGCATGTTTTCGATGGATTCACCATCTTCCATGTGGAAGAGTTCGAACTCTTGAGTTAACGTATTGATCCTAGCTAGTTTGACATCATCCGTTCCCTCGTGGGCAACTTGCAATGTGTCCCACATAGCTTTAGCTGATCTACAATGGGAAACGCGATAGTATTCATCAACTCCTAGAGCTGAGATTAGAATGTTTCTCGCTTTCCAATCGTATGCATATCTCTTTTCATCTTCAGCATCCCAAGTATTTTCTGGTTTTGGAACAACTGCACCAGCTGCATTTGTCATGGTGATCTGAAAGGGACCATTGACAATAGCTGTCCAGATGTTCCTATCAATTGCATTGATGTGGACACACATACAATCCTTCCAATAGCCATAGTTTTCACCGTTGAAAACTGGAGCTCTATTATGAGCCCCTTTAGGTCCGGAAGCCATCTTTCCAATAAGTGTTTCACATAGCACGGAATAAACCAGAGCTCTTGATGCCACTTGTTAGACGCTGGCCTTAGGATCTAGAGGGGGGTGAATAGATCGTTCACAGTTTTACGGATTTAAACGACTTTTCAGCGGAAGTGATTCTGAATCGACTCGCGTCTATTCCGAACCACTATCGAAACGATTATATATGTGTTTAAAAAACCAGTCAAAGACTTGAGTTGAATGATAAGAGTATATGTTGCAGAATCAAAGCGTTTCTCTTATTGAAAATCAGATTAACTTTTTGTATGATGGACAATGTTTGCAATGCAGTAAGAGTGATAGAAACAAATATACAAACACTTGGTGATAATGATCAAATTGAAGGTAATTCAATGTGTGGTGGATTGTGATGTTTATGTAAGTACTTAATTCACAATCTTAACACTCGAATCGTTGATCAATTTGCTATTATAACCAAATATGAACAGAATGTAAAAGAAAAGGTAAAAGCGACAAGAACACGATATTTGTTTAGGCAGTTCGTCGATCGTCCTCGCTACGACTACGTCTGCCCCCAATTCCAAATTGAAATTGGGTAATCTTTCATTAATGTTGAAAGTAGTATATACAAAGAAGATAACAAAGCGATAAACGATAAACCAATTATGTCGATCCTTTGAATCTTCTTCCCCCTTAATCTTGAGCAAGATCAAGGTTATCCAAGAGCTTCACTTTGATTCCCTTCTGCAGTGTCTTGATTCCTTGAACTCCCCGTTCCTCAATCGTTACACTCAGCCGAATCCTCAATGAACGCCTCTTGATAAAAACCCCCAAGAACCACCCGTCGTGGAGGACAAAACCCGCAGATTTTATTCACCAACAAACCCCACAAACCTTCACCCACTAGGAATCTTCAATTCCGTTCCATGGACGTTATCGAACTCATCACTAACCCGCAACGCAAGAATGATTATGTGTAATTGTGTTGGAGATGATGAAGAACGAAGATGAGAAGCGTTTGTGTATCTTTCAGTCGTTGGTGTTGTGTTGAATAATGAACCTTTGATAATATATAAGATAGCTTAGCAGTTGGAGATGAGAAAAACAGAATTTTTGGCATTCTTGATCAGTTAGGTCGACCTCTTGTAGAGCTTAGGTCGACCTAGCAGTGCTTGCAGAATTTTGCTCCCAGTTAGGTCGACCTGTTTAAGGAGTAGGTCGACCAGAATCCTCTCAAAATGCATTCTGGGGACATTTTCACAGATTAGGTCGACCTAGTCGTTGTGTAGGTCGACCTAGCAGACTGGTATGTAACTTTCATCAATTTAGGTCGACCTGGATGATGTGTGAGTCGACCTAGCAGAAGTATGTGGATTTTTCTCCATTTTAGGTCGACCTGGGTTGACAGTAGGTCGACCTAACTGCTGGTTTTCTGCATTCTTCTTGATCTGCTTGTGTTGAGTCGACCTAAAGTATAATAGATCAACCTGTACTTGTCATGCGTGATCAATGCTTGCTTTTCTTTGAGTTTTCTGCTTCCGCCTTGTTGTTTGAATGCTCATTTGAGTTTGCCATAAATCAAAAACATCTTTGAGTGTAATCTTGTATTCACAAAATATACGTAAAAGAATTGAAAAAAGGGAGAGTTAGGGCAAGATGCAATGGTAAAACAAAAAATCACCATTGTAGAAAAGCTTTGAGCTTAAAACTATAAGGTAATGCGGAAACTATTCCTATATGGGTGTCTAATCATGAGAGGATTGTGAGGGGTCCTTACCATCTTAGGTTGGTCTTATGCCATGTTATGATTGTTGATGTGTTACCATGATTGTGAGGAATGAATTGTAATTGTTGTGGCTATAGCAATTAATATTTGTTGATGATGAATTTTGAATTATTGCTAAATTTTTTGTTTGTTGTATGCTAAGGGTTTGGGATGATGATTATGATGACGTTAGGGTATGAAATTGTGAATTTATTGGTGTGATTATATGAATATAAATGGTGATTGATATTGTTATGTTTATGATTGAGAAGATGAAAATTATGCTGAAAATTTCAAATAAACGTCAACTTTTAGTAACGCCTTTGTGCATGGTTTTGATCATAACTTTCAAATCGTAAATCATTTTGGGATGAGCATTGGGTAGCTGAATCAGAGGGTTATAAATTTATTTCAGGGATAAAAATTTTTTGGTGATGATTTCATGGAAGTTTTTGGGGTTGAAGAAGATGAAAATCATCCTGGAAATTTCAGAAAAACAACAACTTTTTAGTAACGCCTTCATGCACGATTTTGATAATGACTTTCAACTCGTAAATCATTTTAGGAAGGGGTTTGAAACGTTGGGTAGCTAAAACATAGGGCTATAATTTTGTTTCAAGGATAAAATATTTTTAAAGATTTTATCAGAAGTTGGTAGGCACGTGGGAAAAAAGTGTATGAGGTGACGAATATGGACGAGGTCCATATTGACAAATTATTTGATGTGTTATGAATGATTAGGAAGGTGTGTTTGATTATATTGGTGGTAGTCTAAAATGGTGGATTACGTTAAGCATGGTTGCAATTGTGTGATCGATTGTGGATCACTAAATATTATTATAATTGTTATGTTAATTGTATCATTATCATGTCATGCATTCATTGTTGATATGTTGAAGAAGATAAGTCGTAGGTTCAAATGAGGACGAAAGACTTATCTGGAACTTAGAAGGGGGAGTTTGGGATTTCGAAGGGTGAGTCGGGTTTGTATGATGAACCGTTGATGAGAATTGGTACCACATGCATTGTGTAATGTTGTCAGGTCTCATTGCATTGTAATTATATTGTGCTTGTGCATTTGTTGTGGTGAGAATGTGATTATGGATAAATGTGATTTGTGTGTATAAATACTACTCTCTTGATTATTATACACCTTTTATTATATGAATTAATTTCTCACCCCTTTTGTGTTTGTTGTGTCTGTGCTCCCTCGGAGTACAAACAATCAAGTACCTAAGTAGTTTGAGATGTACCTCATGTTGCTATCAGTAGAGTTTACTAATGGAGTTGCTCTGATATGTAACACTGGAGAACAAGTTGTTTTCTTTATGTTTTTATGTTACGTATTTTTTTATTTCAAGTAATTATTTAACCACGTTTGGTATGAGTGATTTATTGAGGCTCTGGATAACATACTTTTATTTAATTCCGTTGTTTGAAATATAATTTTTTATTAAATGAAGTAACATTCAAACTTCTTGAATTGTGAAGTGACATCCTACTTGGCAGAATTATATTTTGTTTATTAATTATTGAGTCGGGAAGTAGGGTGTTACATGCATGGTTGGAGGGAAATATAATAGAACTATAAGTGCTCTCCTTCCTTTTGGAAAAAGAGAAAATTGTTTCAACAATCACTAGTTTGGAAGAGGAAGTAACTCTGCTAAACTCTAAACTTGAAAATAGGTCAAAATATGTTCGTATGTTGAACGATGGTTTAAATATGTTAGATGGAATATTAGAATTTGGGAAGATGTATATGAATATGAATAGGGTTTGACTACAACTCCATGAACAAAGAAATCAAAATTCCCACTAAGAAGTTTGTTTCCCCTGAGAAGAAAACTGAGTTTTTGATGTTGGAACATATGCCACAATATCTGGTTCGACACGTATATCCTAAAAATAGAAGCTACAAGAGCTCATCATTGATATGTCATTGTTGTGGAAGATATGGTCACATAAGACCCTAATGTAATAGAATGTATGGGTATCCTCAGTCCTATAGTCAGCTAAGACTCAACAGGAATACTGGCAAGAACAACCAAGTGAGGAAAGTGTAGAAACACAAAGAAACAACCACAAGTCTCATAGCTCATACAACTCTTAGAGTTTCCTCAATATAATATTGGTGCTTTGATAGTGGATTCTCCAAACACATGATTGGGGAAAAGAACTATCTAAACGAGTTAAAACCATACTCCAATAGTTATGTTACTTTTGGGGATGGATCTAGAGGAAAAATCAAGGGTATAGGCAAACTGGTATGTCCAGGTTTCCCTTTCTTGTGCAAGAAGTCTTCTTTAATGACTCATTTATGTCTCTCTATATAATGAGTTGAAGACTTGAAGAAACAAGAACAAACCATTGAGTAACAAACTCAGTCAAAACAAAAAGCACAAGTTTAACTTAGAATTTCTTAACAATTGTATATTCTAGAAATTCTTAAGTCTTAAGAGGATTTCTATGTTGTATTATGTTTACACCTTTTATTGTATATCAAATGTAATACTCAAATAACCTTTCTTCTGTATGTTAGATTGCTATAAGTCTCTTGCTTGTGTGCTTGAGCATCTGAAGTCTCTTGCTTGTGTGTGTGAGAAAGTAAAGTCTCTTACTTGTATGTTGGAGCATTGAAAGTCTATTGCTTGTGTGCTTGAGCAAATTGCAATAAGTAGTGATTATAGTGAAACCCCTTGGAAGTACAAGGGGACTAGATTACTCGAGTTTTATGGGAGGAACTAGGATAAATTGCTTGTGTGTCTTTTTCTCTCTAACTTTGTGAAGGTGGAGAAAAACACAAGAAAGGGGGGATTAAATTGTGTTCTTTATCAAATTAAAATTCCCTTTCTTCTAATGCTTTTCTTTCTCTTAGTATCTCATCTTCTGGATATGCTTTAATGTTGCAGAAGCATGCTTGGAATGGAGTTGCATAACCAATGAGATATTTATTTTAACTTCTTTATATCATTAGAACTTCTAACTTGTCTCAGTACAGTTCTGAAGATATTCTGCGTGAATGTTCTAAGTTAAATGAATTGTGCAGAAAGTAAAAGACACGTTCATTTTTATCCTGGTTCACCTTCTAAATAAGGCTAACTTCAGTCCACCCTCCTCAGGTGATTTGCCTCTCAACAGAGGACTTAATCCACTATAAATAAACTTGATTACACCTGCACAACCAACTGCTGTGACTAACCCTGCACAAGCTACCCGCGAGTGACTAACCCCTAGATGACTAAACCGTTCAGTGATCTCATCGAGATATAACGTTCATCAATCTAGTAACCCTGCACAAGCCAACTGCTCGTGACTAACTGCAATGGATTGTTCAGTGACCACAGATATAACATCCATTGACTCCGCGACTTCTGACCTTCACTTGGTCTCCAAGAGAATTTCCACAATGACCACCATCATTGTCTTCTCAAGCTTCTGACCTTTACTTGGTCGCCTAAGGCATCATCACCAAATTAAATTGGTTTCAAAACAGTGCTTCTTAATAAGCAAATATTCTAAGTACAAACTACATGATATAATGACAAGTAATCACTTTTAAGTGAATAATCGTTGGAGTCTTCTTGTCTGCATCTTCTGACGAGATCCTTGCCTTGTATGAGTAGGCAGAGTAAGAACGTTAGCTTCATTTGTTGAAAGCTTCTTCAAATTGATATTCATATTTAATTATTCTTTAAAGGAAGATTGTGAACATAGTATCTATTCAAGGTTGCTTTTTATTTTGATCTACTATTCTTCTCTTCAAGCGGATTAAGAACCACGATTCTTATTCAAAGTTGCTTCTTGTTCTATTCTTTTCTTCTAGCAGATTAAGAACAACAGTTCTTATTCAATGATGCTTCTTGTTTTGATCTTCTATTCTTCTCTTCAAGCAGATTAAGAACCACAATTCTTATTCAAGGTTGCTTCTTGTTCTATTCTTTTCTTTAAGTAGATTAAGAACAACAGTTCTTATTCAAGGATGCTTCTTATTTTGATCTTCTATTCTTCTCTTCAAGCAGATTAAGACAGTTGTTTGATAGTTTCTACAAAGATGGTGTTTCATATTGCTTCTGTTTAAGCTTTTAACCACTATAGTTATTTTCCAGTTTTGAGCACTACATCTTTTTTCTGAACTCACACTTTCCATGCTGAATCTTTCTTCTATTTGTACCCCTTTAGATTGTATCCGTTATCTTGATCTTTGGAGAGCACATTAAATGCTTGCGTGTTGCTTTCTACTTTTTTTTCTCCAACAAGCTGCATGTGGGTTGCTTTCTTCAATCAACCTCGGGAGTTGTTTCATTGAAGTGTTGTAGTTGTTTGGCTAATGATAATGTTTTTAACGGATTTTTCCTTTCACTCTGAATGCTTTCGCCTTTTATTCGTTTTGTAGACTGAAGTTATATCTTCTTTCAAGGTTCTCATGTGACTTTGTTATTTGTTGCTTTTGTCTGTCTTCTGCGTGCACCTTTAGAACTTTTGATGATCTTCTACCGAAAACTCATGTATATGATATTATTTTCTGATACTGTCATTGTGAATGTTGTATAAGGCTTTCAACATAATATCTGCACACTCAAAGAAATCATTATTAATAAAATTGTTACTCACAAAATATATGCTTGTTATCATCAAAACCAGATTCTGAACATAGATTCTCAATCTTGTTCTAACAATCTCCCCCTTTTTGATGATGACAAAAACCATGTATTTTGATGGAACAATTTTATGAGGTGATAATAACTAAGCAAGTATATTTCATCCCCTTTTATATGTTCAATCAAGCAACTTATTTTTCAACAACTTATTCATCAAAATCTATTATTCTTTCTCCCCCTTTTTTTCATAATCAAAAAGCTTTTAAGAGGGTTGGATGAGATTAATCAGATTTAGGAATAATTTTCTCCCCCTGAGATGTATAGTCTCCCCCTGAACTAGATAACCTTATGAATTAATTTCTGAATTATGGCTCTCCCTGAAATAATTTCTTCAGTTTGGTTCTTCAGAAGATTGACAGATGTGTAGCTATGTATGTACTCTTCTGCTAGAAGATTTGAAGATTTAAATTTTCCTGCACACTTTCAAAGCATATACTACTTTTCTAGGAATATCATGTCAATTTTTAAGTTACTCCTCCTTTTTGAAGTATAACTTTTAACAAGAGAACTAACTTCACAATTCACCTATACGATTACTTATAAGATTATTAATGATGTAATTGATTGCAAACAATAATCACGGAGCATAAAACGAAGCACACACAGATATTCATAAAGCAGTGATCAAAATAATCCACACAATAAGCAAAGTAGTAATATACATAAAACTAAGACTATATCAGAAATTCGAACAGAAACAGAATCAAAGGTTGCTTAGGGACAAGAGATAGCAGAAGATTTTTGATTTCATTTGTAGACTCCTCTTGCCTCATCATCCAGGATTTGAATTCCTTGTTGGTTGCGTCCTGCCTGGCTAGTCGTTTTCTGACTTCGGTATTTTCCTTCTTAAGTTCATTTAGCGTTTCAAGCATCTTATCAGATTTGTCACTGGAAACACTTGCAAGCACAGAGGAAACCGTGAGAACTTTGGGAGACAACTGATTTGCATTTACTTTCCAGGTTGGTATTATTCCTTCACAAATGTCTTCAGGCACTTCAATTGGAATTTGATTTATCAAGGCCAAGGAATTTGTTTGATCATCATCAATATCCATATGCTCAGAAGATGTTGAACAAGGAGTGTTGCTGATTACTAGAGGAGGTTTTAGTGCCCAGAGATCCATCACAAGAGTGATGATAGCATTCAGATACTTATAAAATTTCTCATTAGCATGAGTGCGGCATACTTCTTTGAGTTTAAAAGACTCAGAGTTGAATCTCCTTCTGAATGCATCCCAAAGGGCTTCTAAGGCCACTAGACTTCCATTTGTTGCACAGTCATCTTTTAATCTTGCAATCCATCCCTGCATCTCTGTTTAAAAATTCTTGAATAATATGTCAACATTTGTTGGGAGGAGTTCAGGATGATGAGGTTCATGGGAAGATTCTAGTTCTGGTTCAGAGGTTTGTTCAAGTTCCATGGATTGTTCTTGTTGTTCCGGTTCAGTAGTTTGTTCAGTTTGAGGTTCAGTGGCTGGAATTGAAACTCCTGAGATTATTTGGGGTGAGTTTGATATGTGAATTGGTGAATTTTATGGTGAAGGTGAAGCTGAGATGATTTGAACTTCTGGTGAGGACGGACAGACAAAGTCTTTTGGGAATGAGTGAAGTGAAGTAGTTCTAGTTAGGTGTGGTGGTGTTTGTGTGATTGATTCAGCAAGGGTGCCATATGTTGGAACATTGGGTAATACTGTTGCTAAGGGGCTGGTAATCCCAGGAATGTTCCATGATCCTTTATACCACTCATAAGGTTTTGCAATTTGGTTTATAGGTTGAGGTCTTATTTCAGATGATTCTGAACAGACATTTTCAACATGGAATGGTGGATTATTTCTTGATAAAGGTGAAGCTTTTGGTTCAAAAAGAGTGGTTGATACCATTTCTTTTGGTAGTGGAATTTCAGGTGGGTTGGGAGTAATGACAGGGTTTTCTTGCTGGATTTCTGGTGAAGTGATTTTTGTTTGGGTTTCAACAAATGATATGGGTGAGGATTCTTTTTGGTTGGAAGTTTAAATATCTGTTTCTTTTGGGTTCTCTAAAGTACTGGAAATGGCTAGAGGAGCAGGGGTCTGAGTTTCTGGTTGCTGGGTGACAGCAATGGTTTCTGTTGGTTTGGATTATTCAATTGATTTTGGACTAAAATTGTCAATGTCTGACAACAGCTGTACTAAGTTTTGATTTTCTGGAGGACTTTTGGGATTGGTTTCTAACGTTGGGATAACAGGAGATATGGAGGATTGGTGGACAGGGGATTCAATAGTTTGAGGCTCAGGCACGACAGATGTTTCAACATTATCAGAATTAATAGTAGAGATGAAAGTAGAAGGATTACCTGAAAAGGATTACCGATCTTTGGAAGTTTGGGTAGAGATCCCTTCTTCTGCCACCTTTCTTTTCTTGGATTTCTTCTTCTTCTGGACTTCTGGAATGGGGTCATTTCTGCCCTGAAGCCAGGCTGGATCAATTAGTATGCCTGCCTGCTTGTTTAGTTCGATGAAATTAAGAATGATATTTGGAGTATCTCTAGCATTGAATAGAGGGAAATCATTGATCTAGACTCTCCTTTGATTAATGAAGTTTTCTCTAAAGGAAGTGGGTGGACAGACAATCTCATTGATGATCTTCATTTTCTTAAGGTTCTTTCCACTTAGAGTTTTTCCACATATTGGTTTTAATTCTTCCACCAGGTTTGCTTTTGCTAAATGAGCTACTAGGCCATTTTCAGTCAGAATATCTGAAATCAATCTTGAAAGAGGAATCCAGTTTCTCTGAACCTCGACCTTCTGATTTTCTCTGGACTCCTTGACATGAGTCCATAAATGTTTGAAGAGAATATATGATAAATCAATCTTGATGTCTTTACCTAGACAGTAAAGAAGAAATTGTTGATCGGTATTAACATAATCTGATAAGCTTGTTGCTTTCCGATGGAAGATACAACCCAGAAAGATTTTTGCCCAAACCTGGTAATATTCCTTCATCTTTTTGAATTTTGGGGAAGGTTTCCCATTCTTAAAGATTTCAGTATAAACTTCTTCCATATCTGGTCTTCCGTCAGCAACTCCAACTACTCCTTCTCCATTAAGACCGAGTAACTATCCAATTAGGTTTTCTACAATAACAATTTGCTTGCCCATAACCATTGATAGAATTGCCTTGGGTGTAGTAACTGCATGAATCCAAAATTCTTTGACAAGAAGACGGAAGACTGGTCCGATTAATCTGTCAAAGAAACTTTCCCAACCTTGAAACCTAACTGCTGGTAGCAAATCAATCCTGTTTTCTTTGATGTTAGCCAGGTCAACCATGTATTCGCAGATAACTTCTATTTCACCCATGGGAAGTAGCATTGTCCTTTGTGGTTCAATATAACCTTTGGGTAGAGAGCGGTTTAGATGGGATGACGATGCGGACGCCATTGATGAGCAGTTGAGATAGTTGAGAGAGAGATACTAAGAAGTGTATAGGGTTTTTAAAAAGACGAGGGAGCGAAAGAAAAGATTGACGGTTTTATAGACTATTTATAGAGAACACCCAAACAGTTAAAACAAATTTAAATGGAAAATAAGGAATTTAAAAAAATGCAATCATGGTAAACATTTAATGGATTTGACAAACATGAGAAGGGACGAGACTGTTGAATTGATTGGAATAGTTTCCTAGAATTTCATCACCATACCTTGCACGTGCGATGTTTCAGAGACTTACCCACGTGTTAAGCATCTTGGAGATAATGTGACACCACACTAAAATGGATCTTCTTAACCCGGAGTTCAGATGTGTTTCTTAGAAAGGATTTATTCTTTTCTTCTGAAACCTCAGAAGTTTATTGTTTATCCTTTCAGAGTTCATAGAATTTCTAACAATAAACAATTTACTTTCTTTTCTTTTATTTGGTTTGGCTTAAAGATTAACTCAGAGTTATAGTATATGTATGGAGAATATGACAGACAGTAGAGTAGGTGACAACTAATACTAGGCATGCAAGAGAGATTTATATAAGATATTAACAAACTCATGTTAAAGTTAGCATAATTATAAAAGAAAAAGTTTTAGAAAGATCTGACCGTTCTGGATGATGAACCTTTCTTCTTGTCTTTCATGAGAGAGAGCATATTCTTGAGCAGAAGTTCTGTCTTTCCTTGCTTCAGATTCCTAGCTCTACAATCTTGTTCTACCTTGTCCTCTTCCTTTGATTTGTGCTGATGAATTGAAAGCGACCTCTTGGCATGAGTGTAATACGGTGAACTGACTTTTTATATTTAAGCAAGCAATGTTGCGGTGAGCAAGAGTCGCCACCGACTTTTATTTTATCCAATTAGGAAAGGCTAAAAGAATAGGAAAGACCTTTTAAAGATTTTGAGTTCAGGGGGTAAGTTATACAAAGGGAAGATTTAAAGCACCCTTTGCATCCATGGTTATCCATGGGCTCTTAATTGCTTAGCTCACTTTGTTTGTTTGAATTGTTTGAAAACATTTTGAATAAGGACTTTAGCTTGTAAACAAGCGTAGCCTTTTTGAATTGATTTGAAAAGAAGTGGGAAAATATTTTGATTTGAATTTGAAAGAAAGAGCAAGCAATTAAAAAGCAATTACCCTTAAGTTTAAGAATTTTGTTCTTTTATACTTTAATGGGAAAGGGCTATCCATACCATAAAGAAGGCAGGTAGTCCTTTCATTGGATTTGAAGGGTCATCGAAGTTATCGTTCGCCATAAGACTGACCCTGCCATAAGGAGGACAAGTAGTCTAAGGGGAAGGATATAATAGTCATTAATCTTTTTAGGCATCATGCGAGGATACCTTAGCAATGAGGACAAATCATCATTTACCGAGGCAACTTCGAGGGACAAATTTGATGATGAATGAACTGAGGGCAACATTTGCTTTAGGTATCCTCGGAATCGAGGGACTTGACTAGTTTTAGGCATAAACAACAAGGCAACAGTATAAGGCAACATGCAACAAGAGGAGTTACCCTAGAGGTGTGTGTGTGGCACAATCACGTGATTAAATTCAGTTATTTATCTTGTAATTAGTGATGCTATTTCAGTTCAAGGCTTGCACTCCCTAAGATTACTAACCACGCAATTATATAGGCAGAACAAATAAAAGGCAGAATTTAAAATCCTACGCTATTACAATAAACACCTGCGGGGAAGGGGAAATAAAGGCAGAAAATAAGAGGGATAAATAATTAATTCAAACTTATTCAAATATCCTGAGCCTTCATCGAATTCTTGATCAACCCTGAAAAACCAAGAAGGAAGAAGAGAAAGGTTAGTGCATTTAAAGATCGACAATAAGGGCTAGCAAGACAATAAGGATTACAGGTTTTTTATGGTGATAAATTCTAAATCTTGAGGGTTAATGAACAAACCTAAAAATACAATTAATGGTTAAAATTAACAAATCTAAAAATAAAATCGAGGTTAAACATTATAAACCTAAAATTAAACTAATTAGCCTAATTGAAAATTAATCTTAAATTAAATTATTTAAATAATTAACCTAAAATTAATTACTAAATCATTTACTAATTAACCCAATTAAATAAATCAAGAGAATCATTTATTAATCAAAACGTTTGTAGATATTTTATAAAAAATAATTTTTATATGAAAACCTAGGTTTGTTAAAATATTAGTTAAAATAAAACTAAGCAAACAAAAGAAAAAAAATAAATAAAATAGAGAAGAAAACTTAACTTTGTTTAGGTGTGGCTGGCTTCTGAGGGATTACAGTGCACCCTCAATACTTGAGATGTTGGATCTGATGCTGCAATGATCCTGAGGCTTGGACCCGAGGCTGCACCATGGGGGCATTTAGATTCACCGCGTTGGATTTGCAAGCTTGTTGATGCAAGAATTTGGCTAAAAAGTAAATAAAAATAATGCGTAGCCCCTGGGGATCGAACCCCTATTTGGGCTGTGAATAGCATACGCGCCTTGCCACTCGTTCCAATTTTGCTTGCTGATAATAACCCAAAAGGAAAATAATATATATAAAAAACAATTGAAAGATAGAGGTCAAACGATGCGTCAAACCGTGGGGCCCCATGGATGCGCGTCGTCCAATAAACGATGGAGAGAGAGAAGTGAGTTTGTTGACCACCCAATAGCAACCCACGATGGCGCCATGCAAGCAGCTTCACTGGTCCAAATATCCTTGGCTCGCCGGAACAGTATGCCGGTTGTCTTCTCCGGCGAAGGTGATCCTTACAACCTGCGAAAACGAACGAAAAGAGACCGGAAAATAGCCCAGATTGCCTAAAACACATGCTACAAAATCAATGGACACGTTAGTTTTCTGTAATAAGGCCTGTAGGTATGAGTTTCATGCTTCCCGACCTCAATGCCCTAGTAATGGCAATTTCGCGTCCCTGCGTCTAAACTCAAAAACAAAGCATCAAATCGAACCTAAACAAACTCATGATCATGAATGAATGCATAAAAACGATCTATGTCGCGTAATACGGTGAACTGACTTTAAAGAAATGTTGCGGATAGCAAGAGTCGCCACCGACTTTTATTTTATCCAATTATAGAAAGGCTAAAAGAACAGGAAAAGACTTTTGAAATATTTTGAGTTCGGGGGGTAAGTTATACAAAGGGAAGGTGTAAAGCACCCTTTGCATCCATGGTTATCCATGGGCTCTTAATTGCTTAGCTCACTTTTGTTTGAAATGTTCGAAGTGTCGTGTGTGAATAAGAAAAGATTTCGAAGAAGATATTTAGCTTGTAAATAAGCGTAGTCTTTTTGAATTTGATTTTGAAAAGAGTGGGAAAAGAGATTTTGAATTTGAATTTGAAGAAGAGCAAGCAATTAAGAAGCAATCAACCTTAAGTTATAAAAAATCATTCTTTTAGCTTTTCGGGCGAAAGGGTCTATCCATACCATGAAAGGGCAGGAAGTCTTTCAATTGGATGTTGAAGGGTTATCGAGTTATCGTTCACCATAAGACTGTCCCTTGCCATAAAGAGGGCAGGTAGTCTAAGGGAAGGATACAATAGTCATTTAGTATTTTTAGGCATCATGCGAGGATACCATAGCAATGAGACAATCATCATGTTTTACCGAGGCGACTTTGAGGGACTAGATGATTTTCAATCTCTTTAGGCAACCTTGCTTTAGGTATCCTCGGAATCGAGGGGCGTGACTATTTAGTACAATTAGAGGCAACAGGCAACAAAGGCAACAAGAGGGACTACCCTAAAGGTGGGTGTGTGGCACAATCACGTGGTTAACTTCGATGATATTTATCTTGTAAATTAGTGATCTATATTCAGTTAATAGTCTTGCACTCCCTAAGATTACTAACCACGCAGTTTAAAATTGCAGAAATTAAAGGCAGAAAAATATAATAGTCCTACGCTATTACAATAAACACCTGCGGGGAAAGGGAAATAAAAGACAGAAAATAAGAGGGGACCATAATTAATTTTAAACATCTTTGAATGCCTTGATCTTCCTCGAACCCTTGATTGACTCTGAAAATTAAAATGAAAATAATAAAGGTGAGTGTAGGAGGGATTCATTGACTATTGAAATAAAACCCTATTTTGGGCAAAAAGGCAAAATAAAATTAAAATGATATTTAAACAAGAAAGGAATTAGAACTTAGCTTTTTGATATGATGACGCGTGGTTGAAAGATCTTTGATTAGTCCTGGAAAGTCGAACACAAAGAAGAGAAATGTTAGTGTATTAACTGATCTAAACCCTAATTGATTACAAACCCTAAAAAGTTTAAAACCCTAATCCTGAACCTAAAAGGGTTATTTAAGAAAACTTATTGTGACCCAAAAGGTTTATAAGGCTTAAAAATGCGTTAGTGGATGACAACTACCTGAAGATTCTAGGGTTTATAAATGAATTGAGGTTAACAAACCTAAAAAATTAATTATTGGTTTTTAACCTAATTAATTAAAAAATATGTTCAACAAATAATATTTTTAATAAAAAAAATATTTATTTTTAATATTATGAGAAAAATCGAATCTTCGATTAAATGAGTTCAGAGGTCAAGAACATATTATTTACCAAATAAAAGATAAAGTTTAAATAGATAAAAAAAATCAAAATAGAAACAAATAAATAAATAAAAAAAGAAAGACTTATGTAATTAAACAAAAATAAATAAAAGAGAAAAGTTAGAGGAACTTAGCTTCGAATCTGGTGTATGAGGGTGATGGTGATCCATTGTATGCCCCCTCCTCTGCTGCGTTGGATCTCATTCGGTTATTGATCTGACGGTGATGGATGAGGGTTCATAGTGGTCTGCGTGGGAGATGCTGCGTGGGATCTGAAAGTAAGGAAATTGTAAAAATAAATGTCCCTGGCCTGGCTCGAACCCATGACTTCGCCTTTAAATTCTCAAACCTTTTACCAAGCATGATGCGCTTCATTTATTGTTAAACACTTACCAAAAAATCATAATATATAAAATAATACTAAATGGCAAAAGTCAAAAAGATAGTTTAGACTGGGTCCCATACGCGTGGATCAACCAATCAATGCTGGAGAGAGAGAACGAGATTGTTGACCGTTCATTCAGGGGATGGCACGCGTGGAGGGAGGACCAAAGAGGTTGACCGACGAATGAAAGGTTGACACGCGCGCGGTCAGATGGCAAGCTCCACTATTCATTGTCTCCTACCTTCAGACCTACGATTTTTCTTGTGAAAACTGTTGTGGTTTTACCTGCGGATTTTTCCGCAGGTACTTCGTCTTCTCCACCTGCAAAACTCAATCAAACAAAACACGATTCAAGAGAAAGTGCAAGGAGCCCAGATTGATATAAAAACACCTTCTGATCATCATGGTGGAATTATTTTATCCAAAAACGTCATGCATCATGGGGAACGAGAGCATGTGTTCTTAAAGCCCTAATAATGGTGGACTGCCACCCATGGCTTAAAGCTTGCGTATGATGCCTTGAACCTGCCCTAAATCATCTCAAGAACACGTTAGAACATTCAGTATGTGTTAAAACACAATGAAAATAAGAATACGAAAGCTTCACACATGGACGATGATGGTGATCATAGTATGCTGTGTTTCAGACGTGATCATGGCATTAAAATTTACCTGGACCTACCTTATAACCTCTGGGAAGTTGAATGGGAAGGATGAGAGGCTCTAAATCTTGTTGAAAACAAATCTTCCTCGTGCCCTAGTTTGGTTTATTTTTGCAACTTGGAATCCTAGTTTTTTGTCCTCTTTTTTCGTCCTGCTCCTTCTAAATATGCTAGCCATATATATAAGGGAAATATTGGGTCAACCAAGTTGGAAATAAATCATGTAATTGATCATTTGGAAATATTAAAAATTTGATTGAAAATTATGTATAAATCTTTCTATTTTGATCAATCTTTTTCCAATCAAATTTGCATGATTGACTTGAGCTCCAAGAATGATCTTTGATTGAATAATCAAATCATGCACCAATTTTGACATTTATTTTATTTTATTTTGATTTAATTTGCATAAAAATAAAAAATAAATAAATATATAAATCCAAACCAAGAACCAACGAAATTCATTGGTCTCCTAGGTGATTCTTGGGCCTCCATATGAGTAATGACCAAGCCATGAAAATTGATCCATTTATTTTAGCATTTTACTTAATTTATTTAGCTTTTATTCGAATAAAATCTAAATAAATATGAATAAAAAGCAAAAAAATATGAGGATAGCCTTAGAGGTCCCCATTAGGCTTAGGATCATGTTTGAGATGAAAATCTTAGGCCCATTAATTCAAAAATCCAATATTGGCTACTTTGTATTTTACGCAATTCCTCAAAATCGCCCAAATTGTGCAAGCCATAACTATCTCAATATTTGTCATATGAAGATGTTCTAGGACTTTTTAGAAAGCTTAAAGAGTCCTCTAAAAGCTCCTTTTGGTTTCATCTCAATTGAGTCCACCATGTTCATGTACCACTCTTTGAGAAAAAAATGACTTTTTGTTGACTTTTTGGAGGACCTGTAATGTCTTGATCCATATCTCTCAAATGAAGCATTTTTAGACTTGGCATGTGAGAGACAAAGTTGTAGAGAATTCAATTTCCTTCAAAATGAACTTTGGATGGAAAATTTCTGATGTTCCATGTGAAAGTTATGGCTGGTCAAAGTTGGGTTGACTTTCTCCTTAAAAACCCTAATTTAGAAACTTAGGTTTTTGATTATTTTGGAGCTTTTCTTGATGAATCATGATCAATCCTTGATCAAATGATGAACGATACTTCAAAATGAGGATGTTGACCAAAAATCAGGAATTTTGACTGTACTTTGACCATAGTTGACTTTTAGGCCAAACTAGTCGCCTATTGATCATTTGAGCAGTTGACTGAGCAATCCTATGAATCAGAGCTTGAAACTTGAGGTAAGGATCCTTTAAATCATATGAGAGGCCATGGAGTCCACTTGAGGTCTCAGAAGTTGACTTCTCTTTGAGAAGAACAAAACCCTAGTTGGAGGATAGTTGATTAGGAGAGTGTGCGTTCAATCAAGTCTTGTACTTCTGACATTCAGCTGAGTATAAATGTGAAAATATGGTGGGCAAATTTTGGGGTATGACAGCTGCCCCTGTTCAATCTTCTTAAACCCGAAGATGTAGAGTGGTTTGTATGCCAGTCAGTATCTAAAGGTAGAAGAGGATTGAACAGTAGAATACCCAGAAATTTGCCTTTGCTGGGATAGGGACCTTTTCCGGAGATGGGCTTAAAGATGCCATCCAGGCAGAATGTTATCGGAGATGGGCTTAAAGATGCTAACCAGGCAGAATATTGTCGGAGATGGGCTTAAAGATGTCATCCGGATGTTGAGAGACTTGATTGAGATGGGCTTAAAGATGCCATCCGGCTTGATAGACTTGAGAATCAGACTACGTCATACGTTAGATCGTATCTGAAGGATATACTTAGGGTGAGTCGTACATTAGACTGAAGGATGAGTCATGCGTTAGACAGGATCTAATTTGTATTCGATAAATGTCCGGAAGGCCGTGCGTTAGGCTGAAGGATGAGTCGTGCATTAGACCGGATCCAATTGCATCAGTAGATGTCTGGAAAGCCAAGCGTTAGGCTGAAGGATGGGTCGTGCGTTAGACCTGATCCACTTGCATCGGTAGATGTCTGGAAAGCCGTGCGTTAGGCTGAAGGATGGGTCGTACGTTAGACCGGATCCAATTGCATCATTAGATGTCTGGAAAGCCATGCGTGAGGCTGAAGGATGGGTCGTGCGTTAGACCGGATCCAATTGCATCGGTAGATGTCTGGAAAGACGTACGTTAGGCTGTAGGATGGGTCGTGCGTTAGACCGGATCCTTTATGTTGATAGTTGTTAGAATACACCATACGTCAGGTTGCATCCTACGATGAGTCGTACGTTAGACTGAATCCTTTGTATTGAGAAGTACAAGAATGAGCCGTACGTTAGGCTACATCTGGGCTCGATGTATTGAGAAGTGTTTGTTGGAGGTCGATCATACCAGCACTGTTCGTAGTGACAGAATTAGATCCAAGTCTCTTGATTATCTTTGAACTATTCATGGAGAATACCCGAAACTAAGTATCAGAACTAAATCATTGTCTTAATTATCTCTGAACTATCTTCGGAGAATACCCGGAAATAATTACCAAAATTAAATCGCTGTCTTGATTATCTCTGAACTATCTCTGGAGAATACCCGGAACTAAGTATTAGAATTAAATCTCGGTCTTGATCATTTCTGAACTATCTCTTGAGAATATCCGGAACTAAGTATCAGAATTAAATCTTGGTCTTGATCATTTCTGAACTATCTCTGGAGAATACCCAGAACTAAGTACCTGAATTAAATCTTGGTCTTGATTATCTCTGAACTATCTTTGGAAGATATCCAAAATTAAGTATCAGAATTAAATCTCTGTCTTGAATAAGCGTCAGAATTAAATCGTTGACTTGATTATCTCTGCACTATATCTAGAAGATACTATTCATTTGGTTTGTAGGAATTGACTGAAAAAGCAATATTAATTTTATGCAATATCGTGATGCATGTATTGTAATGTTTATTTTTGAAATGAATGAGATTGTATGCATATGCCATGAGGCGTATATATGTTATGTGTGTGCCATGAGGCGTATGGTGTATGAATGCAAAATTTTTGTTAATAATGATATAAGATTGTAGCAGCGTCTGGCGGGGAAAATAAATCCTTGACTGTTGTGGAGAATACAGAACCCGAGGATACTTAGCTGGGGATTTTTGGCTTCTGCTTGGGGATGAGAGCCATTTGAATGATTGATCTTGATGTACCCTGACTGGGGATAAGAGAGATGAATAACCTTGTTTGGAGAAGAGAAAATAGTCGGGGAATCGGAAGTGTCGAAGATGTAAAACTCTGTTGAGGAACTAAGTCTTTGTTGAGACGAGAACATTTGAAGGTATCTTCTTAATGATTACTCTGTGGGGATATGATCTGGCAAAACTCGCTTTGTGGGAAGATATGGATGTCTTGAATGTTGCCCCCAGTGATTATAGCACTTGCCATTCCTGGACTCGTACTGATTGGAAAACACCAATGAGTATTGATCGAAGTGTTGAACATGCCTTGCATAGCTTTGCCCCAACTATTAGGGAATTTGAAGAGATTCGCCTCGCGAGGACCTTATGAGATGTGTACTATGGGTGACATGCCCCTAGTACTTAGTATGATGCCCCTGACTGATCGGGAAGTAGCTTCAGACCCACTTGGGTGCATGCCCCTGATTGTTTGGCATTCTTGAGAGATTCTTGGAATCTTGACCTGATTGCCCTAGATCGACTGGATAAACTGTTTCATGCCCCTTGTATAAATAAGAGACATTACTTTTGAAGTGCATACCCCAAAATTTGCCCATACTATTTCTCTTATACAAATTCAAATCAATACATAAAGCTCCAAGACACATTCTCCTATACAAGGCTCAGAAACTAGGGTTTGGTTTGTTCAAAGGAAAATCGATGAATCAATGGCTCCAAGACATCCCATATGGCTCAAAGTATCTCACATTACCTCTATGACAAGTATCAAGTCTCAGCTTAAAGGATTGATCATTCAAATGTTCAGAAAGTCAACAATCGACTGGGTTGACCTAAAAGTCAACTGTGGGCAAAGTAAAGTCAAAACTCCTGATTTTTTGTCAAAGATCCTAATATTGAAGTATCATTCACCATTTGATCAAGTATTGATCATGGTTCATCAAGGAAAGATCAAAAATCAACAATTCAAAGAGTTTCTAAATTAGGGTTTTCATAGGAGAAAGTCAACTGAATTTTGACCAGCCATAACTTTCACATGGAACATCAGAAATTTTTCATCCAAAGCTCATCTTGAAGAAAATTTGATTCTCTACAACTTTGTCTCTCATATGCCAAGTCTAAAAATGCTCCATTTGAGAGATATGGACCAAAACATTATAGGTCCTTTTCAAAAGTCAACAAAAAGTCACTTTTTTCAAAAGGACACACAAGGAGCATGGAAAATAATTTTGATAGGAGACCAAAGACACTAGTTAGAGGACTCTCTAAGGTTTCTAAAAAGTCCTAGAACACTTCCATACCTCAAAAATTGAGGGAGATAGGCCTTGTAAAAGTTGGACTATTTTGGAGGGAAAAATGGGAAGGAACTTAAATATTTTTGCAAATGGGCCTAAGCTTTTGTGATCCAATCTTGCTCCCCAAGCCATCTAGAAGATCCAAATCCATTTGCCACGAAATTTTGACCAATATTTGATTTTTTATTGAATTTATATTCATTAAAATATAATTTAAATCAATTAAATCAAAGATATTTGAGAAAATTTGATTTAATTATATTTTCCAATCAATTCAATCAAAAATTAAACACAATATTTGGTATAATTTCATACAAATGCTAATTAGGAGAAAATTGAATCAATTATGCCATATTTAGTAACATATGAACCATATTTTCTCAAAATTGCAAATCAAAGATTTCTTGAGATTCAAGGCTAAAGATTCACCCTAATCATTCCTCTATAAGTACCTGATCAACTCATAGCACAAGGGTTACGAAAAATTGCCTCAAGAACCATCAAACCCGAGTTCAAAGAAAGCAAGAAAATTCAAGATTTAATTCTGAGTTTGAGGTTAATTTAAGGGTTGCTATTGATTCAAACACGTTCCTAAGACATCTCTGAGTGTGTCCCAATCGTTTCCAGGGCCTGAGACATCAAGAATACACTCCAATAAACACACGGTTTGCGTTTTTTTTCAAAGCTTCGATTACATTGAATCATGCATCCTTTTCATAGTCTAAATGCTTAAATGTGTTTCTTGTGGTGTGTTAATCGTTTCTGGAAGGGTAATTACGTTTTGATGCTTGTTTGAACCGGACGCCATAATTAGGTTTTCGAAGTTTTGTTTTGGGGCTTTTTGATATAGGTACTTGTTGACCAAATTAAGGCCACAGTAAGATTCGTGAGAGTCATACGAATTCAACGGTACTCTCGCGAAATATTTCTTTGCCCTCTAGGTCCTGTTCGCTATTTTGCAGGTATAAAAGGCATAAGATTTTACAGCGTATCTGTAACAAGCGCTGTAAAAAGCCTCTTTTCAGAAATCCCAAGGAAGAAGACAATACGTGTCTCCTCCTGAATGACCAGGTTCGCGGGATCAAGACGCACGCGCTATGGTGCTACCTCGTCATCGCAGCCTTCCATCTGATCCATCATTCAATCCAACGCACCAGGACATGAAGGTGCACCATATTCCTTACACTCGCGCCACACTGGAGTGAAAGTTAAGTATTTTCCAATTTTTTTTTATTTTTTATTACACAGCCTATTTTATTTTGTTTATAATATATATATATATATATATATATATATATATATATATATATATATATATATATATATATATATATATATATATATATATATATATATATATATATATATATATATATATATATTGTTTTATACCTTTTCTTTTCTATTATAAATAAAAATCATTATATTTTATTTTCAAAACTTTTTCTATTATAATTAATAATTCATTTATATTATTTATTTAAATTCATATATATATATATATATATATATATATATATATATATATATATATATATATATATATATTATTTAAATTATTCTTTTTTACATCTACTATTTATTTCATTTAATTCATTTTATTTATATATCTATTTATTTCTTTTATTATATTCAATTATTTATTTATTCAAAAATTTATATTTATTTTGTTTTAACTCTAAAAATTCCTAAAAATACCTATGTGTCCGATTTCTTTTCTTCTTCTCGATTTAATTAATTAGGTCGCGAGACCAATAATTAATTAAATGATTTATGTTTCTTATTCAATTCATACCCTAATCAGGGTTTACGACGAACATTCCATACACTGAAAAGCTTCTTTTTTTCTGTGCCTTTTTTCAGGGTTATTCTTCAAGTACACTTCGACTACGCGCCTGACCAAGATCCGAAGCTAAGTATTCAATTTAATTTTTTAAGTCTATTTTGTTTCCTTTTATTTTAAGGGTTATCTTTCGAACTCCGCATACACTCACATCTATTTTTTGCCTTTGCCTTTGCCATTTTTCAGGGTTAACCCCGAGGTTTCCTCCGACCGCCAACCATACCAGATCAAATTCAAAGCTAAGTGTCTAGTTATTTTAATTTATTTTATCCTTTTATTTTTATTAGGGTTAGTCATGTTTCCATCTGAACCGATAATGCACTCACCCTATTATTGCTTCTTATTTTTTCCCACCTTTCAGGGTTTGCCAAATGCCAAAGCTTCGAATAGTCGGTAACCCTAAACCCTGATCTTTAATTATTACTTGTGTTAGACCTATTTATGTATTATCCTCCGCTGGTTTCATCTCCCCTTTCCTCCGCTGGTTTCTTTTTCCCCTTCCCCGTATTTGCTTTAATTATATTTGTTTATCAATGGTTGTGGTTAGTAATTTAGGGAGTGCAACTATGAACCGAATTAGAGTCACTTAATTACAAGATAACATTTTCTGAATCGAATCACGTGATTGCTGCACACACGCACACTTTTGGGGTAACCTCTTTGCTGCCTGTTGCCTGTTGCCTTTGTTGCCTTGTGTTTTTGCAGAATAGCCCTGTCCCTCAAATACGAGGATACCTCAGCCATGTTGCCTCGATTTAAGATCATGGGTCCCTAATGATGCTGCCTTCGATACACTAAACATGATCTCGACCCTCGGAAGTTGCCTACAAAAAGGCTGAGGTATCCTCTGGTTGCCTACGAAAAGGCTATTTTGGTTCTTCCCTTAGACTACCTGCCTCCCTATGGCATGGGACAGTCTTATGGCGAACGAACTCTCGATGACCCTTCAACCTCCAAATGAAAGGCTTCCTGCCCTCTTATGGCATGGATAGACCCTTTCACCCTGAAAGGCTAAAAGAACCTCGTCTACATTATTAAGGTAATTGCCCCTAATTGCTTTGCCTTGCTCTAAAACCTTTTTCATATTCTTTCTCATAAACCTTCAAAATGGCTACGCTCATTTACGAGCTAAAGTCCATATTCTTTTCTTCTACATTTCTGAAAACAAAGGCAAAGCAATTAAGAGCCCATGGAAAACCATGGATGCAAAGGGTGCCTTACACCTTCCCTTTGCATAATTACCCCCCGAACCCTGTTTTTATTTAAAAGGTTTTTTCCTGTTCTTTTAGCCTTTCTGATTAATTTGGATAAAATAAAAGTCGGTGGCGACTCTTGCTATCCGCACATTTTCGATTTAAAAGTTAGTTCACCGTATTACAGAACTGGCGACTCTGCTGGGGATACTTTCGAATAAAAGAGGGGTTACCTTAAAAGTTTAGGATTCACTTTAAAATGTTTTCTATTGTTTGCTTTGTTTGATTTATTTTTCAGGGCTGTTTTGGGTATTCTACTGTGTGAAAGATCCTACACCCGGATCTAGTGTACCTTAGGTATGTGGCATGAGACCAGGGAGGCTGTACGACATGTATCGTTATGGTTGAACTGGTGGCCACCGTTAGTGCGACGCTTTGGTTTGTCCTGATGGCCCTTGAATATGATCAAGGAGACATTTGGCTACCGCGTGGTGTCACAAGCACTAATTCGCCCTTAGAACCTTAGTTGAACTTGACTTTGGCCTATAGGAAGTAGTGAGATAGCTGGCTTTGGATTCCTGACCGGAGCCGGTTGATACTCGATGCTACACTCATTGAGATTGGACTCTAGGGATGCTTTTGGCTGGCCGATCGAGTGCCATGTTGAGACAATGCCCGCGAGAAAGATCAGGGATATGAGCACCATAGAACCCGGTTACTATTCTAGGACAGGTTGAACCAACTAAACGTCAGTGGGGAGGGTACTTACCTACGGACTTCAAGCAAGCCTCTAAACCTAAGGACACTTGTGTGACTTGCTTGTGTGTGCTACTAACCCTTTCGTTTCCTTGCAGGTTTTTCTTGTAGGACTTGTTTGTCCTTATTACCTTATGTTTTGCCTGATGCATTGCATCCGCATAACATCATGACATCATGACATCATAAGCATAACATGATTTAACTAACCCTTTCAAGGATCTTAGGGATTTAGGGCGCACAGTTTCAGGTACCTCTATCAAAGGTTGATGTCCTAATCAAGGGGCAAGAGGATTTATTTTCCTCTAGCCACATACCTTCCAATTCAAAGACACAGTACCTATCAAGGGGCAAGAGGATTTACTTTCCTCTAGCCATATACTTTCAAATTCAGAAGGATCCCAAATCAGAGGCGATGACCCACTCGATATGGTGAGCTTGATTTCTCAAGGAAGGACGTTCTTCAGACGAAGCCGTGACTGATTAAATTCATAATGTTGCTAACTAGATCCCTTAAGATCCTCGAAAACACTGCATTTGCATTCATAATATCGCTTAACAGGTTTCTTACAATGAGTCTCTCATCCGTCCTTGCTGTTTATTTCAGCATCATGAATCTCGAACAATCAGTTAAGGATCTCCAAGCTCAAAATGCTGAATTCCAAGCCTTGATTCTGAATTTGTCCAAGGGGAAAGATGAGCTGAAATCCCTTCTGACTAAGAAGGAAAAGAAGACAAAGAAACCTAAAGGTGTTCTTAATCTGGGAAGAAGGTTCAAAGGCCCTCTCAAAAAGGTTGAAGAAGCTGAAACTCCCAAAGAGGGTAAGAAGACTCTGGTGAAAAAGCTTAGACCGATCTTGCAACTCAGGGATGCCGAAGCCTCTGAAGACAGTGATGAGGATGAGCAAGATGATGCAAAAAGTAACCATGATTCTGCCAAGCTCTCTGAAGAAGAAGAGGACTATTACCATGAGGACGAACATCCCGATGACAAATACAAGATGTTAGAAGAGCGTCTGAGAAGCGTGGAAATTCAGAAGGTACCTGGGCTGGATTTTGAAGAGCTTGGACTCGTTCCTGGGGTCGTTATTCCTCCAAAATTCAAAACTCCCGCCTTTGCTAAGTATGATGGAGTCTCCTGTCCCAAGATGCACTTGAGGTCTTATGTAAGGAAGATTCAGCCTCACACTGCTGATAAGAGGCTCTGGATCCATTTCTTTCAGGAAAGCTTATCTGGAACTCAACTCGAATGGTACTATCAACTGGAAAGTACCAACATCCATACCTGGGAAGATTTGGTTGTTGCCTTCTACCAGTAATACCAATACAATGCTGACCTCGCACCAACTCGCATGCAACTACAAAGCATGTCTATGGGACCCGAGGAATGTTTCAAGGAGTATGCTAAAAAATGGAGAGATCTAGCTGGAAGAGTCAAACCCTCTTTAGTTGACAGAGAATTGGTCGATATGTTTATGAGTACACTGACTGGTCCTTTCTATAGTCATTTGCTGGGAAGTTCATCATCTAGATTCACTGAACTCATACTGATTGGGGAACGTGTCGAGAGTGGCATTCGAAGTGGTAAGATTCAAGTGGCTACATCCTCAGGTACTACAAAGAAGCATTTCAATGGGAGGTCAGATTCCAATGCTGTGTATGGGCAGAAAAGGATAAACCATGATCAACCTATCGGGGCAGTTCTGAGCTCCACACCGGCGCCTCAACAAGGTTGTCAAAACAAACAAGATACACCCAGACGTCAATTCACAAAGATCAATATGCCGCTAGCTCAAGCCTTATAACATCTGCTAAAGGCAAATTTGATCACTCTAAGGGATCCTCCTAAGAATCCTAACACCTCTGCTCCTAGTTACAAACCCAATGCAAGAAGCGCATATCATTCTAATAGTCCTGGACACGACACAGAGAATTGTTGGCCGTTGAAGAACAAAATCCAAGATATGATCGACGCTGGTGAAATTGAGTTCGACTCTCCTGCAACTCCTAATGTGATCACTGCTCCCATGCCTAATCACAACAAGATTGCTAATGCTGTGGATGGCTAGAAAGATGGACTTTTAGATCATTAGATTTACTTTCATTTGCAATTTCTTTCCTGTTTGTTTAAACATTCGACTTATGATAGACATTATCTATTTTAATAATCATCATCAGTGCATTGCATATGTTTGTCTTGAATACATTATTTTGCTATCACTCATTTTAAATTATGTCTTTGCTTTGCATATGTTTTGTGATATTCAACTCCTGCTAAGCTGTAAGCCTTTTAAGGGAGGATGACGAAAACGATACCGCAACCTCATACAGTATGCTTTTGAAGAGACTATGCTGACGATGTACATGCATTGTTTCAATTCCTAAACAGTGGAGATATAAGGATGTTAATCCCTAGTCAACCCCTTTGAGCCTAAGAAGTAGAAGTTTCTTTCTTGAACAATTTAAAACCTTTAATCATAACCTGGGGCAGGGTAGTTGCTTAGTTAACCCAATTATACTAGCTGTTGTTCGCGTAAATGATGATGGATTCCCGTAACCTTTGAGTCATGCAGTCAATGTGCATCAAGAAGGAAAAGCTGTAAAGTCAAAACCTATGAAGGAGACTTATTAAAAATCAAAACATCCTGCTGACTGTAATCACAAAATAAATAGTTCAGGCAAAACGTTAGGGATGACAAAGTCAAAAAAGAGGTCACAAAAATCCTCGACAAAAGGAAAAGAATCACAAAAACAAAAAAGGATGACTGCCTGTCCAAATAAACTTCTGTTACTTAAACTATCATCAAATGTCAATGTTACGACTTCAAAGCTTTGCTAGAACTCAAAACGCAAAGTTAACTGAGCATAGGATCGAAGAACATCGCGAAGATTGGGATGGGTACAAATAAACTTTGAGCCTTTATCCTTTGTTTCTTAAACCGTGAACCAAGCCACGTTACAACCCTTGAAAGTCCTAATTGAAGCATGGTTAGTTCGAAAGCGTACTGTCACAACAAAGGTATCCCGACTCCTTAAGGTTTACCACAAATGCTGAGTTGGCATTTCATTTTTTACTAAACATCATGTTTTTACAAATATCACGCTTATACATCTCTTGTTTTAATGTTTTTCAAAAAACTCAAGACAAACGTATGCATTGCATCTCATGAATTCATTATTAAATAAATTCTGCTACATAATTTCAAATGTTAGCAACAGAAAGAATTTGCACAGGGTACAACTAATGACTGAAAGTTATCCCGACAGACAATATTACTCCAAGAAGCAATGTCTCCTACGTATACAAGGGGCATGACACGTTTTTTCCAATCAATTTGGGGCAATCAAGTCAAGATTCCAAGAATCTCTCAAAAAGCCAAACAGTCAGGGGCATCATCCTAAGTGTACGATTACTAAGGGCATGTCACTTACAATATACATTTCATAAAGTCCTTGCGAGGTGAATCTCTTCAAGTTCCTACTAGCTGGGGGCAAAATACACAAGGCATGTTCAACGCTTTGATCAATATTTATTGGTGTTTTCCAATCAATACGAATCCAGGAATGGTAGTTACTATAATACTGGGGGCAATGTTCAGGGCATCCATGCCTTCCTGAAATCACAAGATCATATCCCCACAGAGCAATCCTCAAGAAGATATCTTCAAATGCTCTCGTCCCGACAAAGACATAGCTCATCAACAGAGTTCACATCTTTGACATCGTCTGTTCCCCGACCTGCTTCTCTGCTCCAAACATGGTTTGTTAATATCTCTAATCCCCAGTCAAGGTATATCAATTTACTGATCATCCCCAAGCAGAAATCATAAATCCCCAGCTGTGTATCTTCAAAACAAAATCAGGCATCAGAGTCGCAACGACCTAGAGATTTATTTTCTCAATCAAGATACTTCAAAATAGCATAAATCATGTTCATACATCATATATCATAGTTAATTCATAACATACATACGTCTCATGACATATGCATAACACTCTTATTCATTTCAAAAAAATTACAATGCATGCATCACGACGTTGCATAAAACTAATGTTTCTTTTGCAGTCTACTTATACATCTTCTAGATATAGTGCAGATATAATCAATTCAACGATTTAATTCTGACACTCATTCAAGACACAGATTTAGTTCTGACACCTAATTTTGGATATCTTCCAAAGATAGCTCAGAGATAATCAAGATAGAGATTTACTTCTGACTCTTAATTTTGGATATCTTCCAAAGATAGCTCAGAGATAATCAAGACGAAGATTTAATTCTGATACTTAAATTTGGATTTCTTCCAAAGATAGCTCAGAGATAATCAAGACGAAGATTTAATTCTGATACTTAATTTTGGATTTCTTCCAAAGATAGCTCAGAAATAATCAAGACGAAGATTTAATTCTGATACTTAATTTTGGGTTTCCTCCAGAGATAGTTCAGAAATAATCAAGACGAAGATTTAATTCTGATACTTAGTTCCGGGTATTCTCCAGAGATAGTTCAGAAATAATCACCCTTCCCAAGTCTAATTCAGTTACTACGAACGGTGCTGACACGATCAATCTCCAACAAACATTTCTCAACATACTAAGCTCAGATTCAACCTAGCACACGGTTTTCCAGAAATCTACGGATGCAAATTGGATATAGTCTAACGCACGACTCATCCTTCGAGCCTAACGCACGGTTTTCCAGACATCATATGCTGATGCAAACTAAATTCAGACTAACACATGACTCAATCTATTCTCCAGAAATGATCTAATGTACGACGTATTCTGGTTCTCAATTCTATCAAGCTGGATGGCATCTTTAAGCCCATCCCCATCATACACCTGGATGGCATCTTCAAACCCATCTCCGACAAAGGCCCCTACTTCAGCAAGGGCAAATTTTTGGGTATTCTAGTGTTCAATCCTCTTCTACCTTCAGATTCCGACTGGCGCACAAACCACTCTACATCTTCAGATATAAGAAAATTGAACAGGGGCAGCTGTCATACCCCAAAATTTGCCCATACTATTTCTCTTATACAAATTCAAATCAATACATAAAGCTCCAAGACACATTCTCCTATACAAGGCTCAGAAACTAGGGTTTGGTTTGTTCAAAGGAAAATCGATGAATCAATGGCTCCAAGACATCCCATATGGCTCAAAGTATCTCACATTACCTCTATGACAAGTATCAAGTCTCAGCTTAAAGGATTGATCATTCAAATGTTCAGAAAGTCAACAATCGACTGGGTTGACCTAAAAGTCAACTGTGGGCAAAGTAAAGTCAAAACTCCTGATTTTTTGTCAAAGATCCTAATATTGAAGTATCATTCACCATTTGATCAAGTATTGATCATGGTTCATCAAGGAAAGATCAAAAATCAACAATTCAAAGAGTTTCTAAATTAGGGTTTTCATAGGAGAAAGTCAACTGAATTTTGACCAGCCATAACTTTCACATGGAACATCAGAAATTTTTCATCCAAAGCTCATCTTGAAGAAAATTTGATTCTCTACAACTTTGTCTCTCATATGCCAAGTCTAAAAATGCTCCATTTGAGAGATATGGACCAAAACATTATAGGTCCTTTTCAAAAGTCAACAAAAAGTCACTTTTTTCAAAAGGACACACAAGGAGCATGGAAAATAATTTTGATAGGAGACCAAAGACACTAGTTAGAGGACTCTCTAAGGTTTCTAAAAAGTCCTAGAACACTTCCATACCTCAAAAATTGAGGGAGATAGGCCTTGTAAAAGTTGGACTATTTTGGAGGGAAAAATGGGAAGGAACTTAAATATTTTTGCAAATGGGCCTAAGCTTTTGTGATCCAATCTTGCTCCCCAAGCCATCTAGAAGATCCAAATCCATTTGCCACGAAATTTTGACCAATATTTGATTTTTTATTGAATTTATATTCATTAAAATATAATTTAAATCAATTAAATCAAAGATATTTGAGAAAATTTGATTTAATTATATTTTCCAATCAATTCAATCAAAAATTAAACACAATATTTGGTATAATTTCATACAAATGCTAATTAGGAGAAAATTGAATCAATTATGCCATATTTAGTAACATATGAACCATATTTTCTCAAAATTGCAAATCAAAGATTTCTTGAGATTCAAGGCTAAAGATTCACCCTAATCATTCCTCTATAAGTACCTGATCAACTCATAGCACAAGGGTTACGAAAAATTGCCTCAAGAACCATCAAACCCGAGTTCAAAGAAAGCAAGAAAATTCAAGATTTAATTCTGAGTTTGAGGTTAATTTAAGGGTTGCTATTGATTCAAACACGTTCCTAAGACATCTCTGAGTGTGTCCCAATCGTTTCCAGGGCCTGAGACATCAAGAATACACTCCAATAAACACACGGTTTGCGTTTTTTTTCAAAGCTTCGATTACATTGAATCATGCATCCTTTTCATAATCTAAATGCTTAAATGTGTTTCTTGTGGTGTGTTAATCGTTTCTGGAAGGGTAATTACGTTTTGATGCTTGTTTGAACCGGACGCCATAATTAGGTTTTCGAAGTTTTGTTTTGGGGCTTTTTGATATAGGTACTTGTTGACCAAATTAAGGCCACAGTAAGATTCGTGAGAGTCATACGAATTCAACGGTACTCTCGCGAAATATTTCTTTGCCCTCTAGGTCCTGTTCGCTATTTTGCAGGTATTAAAGGCATAAGATTTTACAGCGTATCTGTAACAAGCGCTGTAAAAAGCCTCTTTTTAGAAATCCCAAGGAAGAAGACAATACGTGTCTCCTCCTGAATGGCCAGGTTCACGCACGTTTTTTGAATTGGGACGGCCAGATTCAGTGGATCTAGACGCATGCGCTATGGTGCTACCTCGTCATCGCAGCCTTCCATCTGATCCATCATTCAATCCAACGCACCAGGACATGAAGGTGCACCATATTCCTTACACGCGCGCCACACTGGAGCGAAAGTTAAGTATTTTCCATTTTTTTTTTATTACACAGCCTATTTTATTTTGTTTATAATATATATATATATATATATATATATATATATATATATATATATATATATATATATATATATATATATATATATATATATATATATATATATATATATATATATATATATATATATATATATATATATATATATATATATATATATATATTTTGTTTTATACCTTTTCTTTTCTATTATATATAAAAATCATTATATTTTATTTTCTAAACTTTTTCTATTATAATTAATAATTCATTTATATTATTTATTTAAATTCATATATATATATATATATATATATATATATATATATATATATATATATATATATATATATATATATATATATATATATATATATATATATATATATTATTTAAATTATTCTTTTTTACATCTATTATTTATTTCATTTAATTCATTTTATTTATATATCTATTTATTTCTTATATTATATTCAATTATTTATTTATTCAAAAATTCATATTTATTTTGTTTTAACTCTAAAAATTCCTAAAAATACCTATGTGTCCGATTTCTTTTCTTCTTCTCGATTTAATTAATTAGGTCGCGAGACCAATAATTAATTAAATGATTTATGTTTCTTATTCAATTCATACCCTAATCAGGGTTTACAACGAACATTCCATACACTGAAAAGATTCTTTTTTTTTCTGTGCCTTTTTTCAGGGTTATTCTTCAAGTACACTTCGACTACGCGCCTGACCAAGATCCGAAGCTAAGTATTCAATTAACTTTTTAAGTCTATTTTGTTTCCTTTTATTTTAAGGGTTATCTTTCGAACTCCGCATACACTCACATCTATTTTTTGCCTTTGCCATTTTTCAGGGTTAACCCCGAGGTTTCCTCTGACCGCCAACCATACCAGATCAAATTCAAAGCTAAGTGTCTAGTTATTTTAATTTCTTTTATCCTTTTATTTTTATTAGGGTTAGTCATGTTTGCATCTGAACCGATAATGCACTCACCCTATTATTGCGTCTTATTTTTTCCCACCTTCCAGGGTTTGCCAAATGCCAAAGCTTCGAATAGTCGGTAACCCTAAACCCTGATCTTTAATTATTACTTGTGTTAGACCGATTTATGTATTATCCTCCGCTGGTTTCATCTCCCCTTTCCTCCGCTGGTTTCTTTTTCCCCTTCCCCGTATTTGCTTTAATTATATTTGTTTATCAATGGTTGTGGTTAGTAATTTAGGGAGTGCAACTATGAACCGAATTAGAGTCACTTAATTACAAGATAACATTTTCTGAATCGAATCACGTGATTGCTGCACACACACACACTTTTGGGGTAACCTCTTTGCTGCCTGTTGCCTGTTGCCTTTGTTGCCTTGTGTTTTTGCAGAATAGCCATGTCCCTCGAATACGAGGATACCTCAGCCATGTTGCCTCAATTAAGATCATGGGTCCCTAATGATGCTGCCTTCGATACACTAAACATGATCTCGACCCTCGGAAGTTGCCTACGAAAAGGCTGAGGTATCTTCTGGTTGCCTACGAAAAGGCTATTTTGGTTCTTCCCTTAGACTACCTGCCTCCCTATGGCATGGGACAGTCTTATGGCGAACGAACTCTCGATGACCCTTCAACCTCCAAATGAAAGGCTTCCTGTCCTCTTCTGGCATGGATAGACCCTTTCACCCTGAAAGGCTAAAAGAACCTCGTCTACATTATTAAGGTAATTGCCCCTAATTGCTTTGCCTTGCTCTAAAACCTTTTTCATATTCTTTCTCATAAACCTTCAAAATGGCTACGCTCATTTACGAGCTAAAGTCCATATTCTTTTCTTCTACATTTCTGAAAACAAAGGCAAAGCAATTAAGAGCCCATGGAAAACCATGGATGCAAAGGATGCCTTACACCTTCCCTTTGCATAATTACCCCCCGAACCCTGTTTTTATTTAAAAGGTTTTTTCCTGTTCTTTTAGCCTTTCTGATTAATTTGGATAAAATAAAAGTCGGTGGCGACTCTTGCTATCCGCACATTTTCGATTTAAAAGTCAGTTCACCGTATTACAGTGATGTTTGTAAAATGAGATATCAACTCAGCTTTTATGGCAAACCTTAAGGAGTCAGGATACCTTTTTGGTGACAGTATGCTTTCGAAATAACCATGCTTCAGTTAGGACTTTCAAGGGTTGTAACGTGGCTTGGTTCACGGTTTAAGAAACAAAGGATAAAAGGCTCAAAGTTTATTTGTACCCTTCCCAATCTTCGTGATGTTCTTCGATCCTATGCTCAGTTAACTTTGCGTTTTGAGTTCTAGCAGAGCTTTGAAGTCGTAACTTTGATATTTGATGATGGTTAAAGTATAAGAAGTTTAATTTGGACAGGTAGTCATCCTTTTTTGTAATACTTTCTTTTTGTCGAGGATTTGTAGTGACCTCTTTTTTTGACTTTGATTTTGTTATCCCTAACTTTTGCCTGAACTGCTTATTTTGTGATTACAGTCAGCGGGATGTTTCGACTTTTGATAAGTCCCCTTCATAGGTTTTGACTTAATAAATTTTTTTCTTCTTGTTTTTGATGGATATTGACTGCCTGACTTAATGGTCACGGGAACCCGTCATTATTTGCGTAAATAAATGGCTAGTATAATTGAGTTAACTGAGTAACTACCCTGCCCTAGGTTATGATCAAAGGTTTTAAATTGTTCAAGAAAGAAAACTCCTACACCTTAGGCTCAAAAGGGTTGGCAAGGGATTAACATCCTTATATCTCCGCTGTTTAGGAATTGAAACAATGCCTGTACATCGTCAGCATAGTCCGTTCAAAAGCATACTGTATGAGGTCGCGGTATCGTTTTTGTCATCCTCCCTCAAAAGGCTTACAGCTTAGCAAGAGTTGAATGAACACAAAACATATGCAAAGTAAAGACACAATTTAAAATGAGTGATAGCGAAATAATTCATTCAAGACAAACATATGCACTGCACTGATGATGATTATTAAAACATATAATGTCTATCATAAGTCGAATGTTTAAACAAACATAATAGAAATTGCGCATGAGAATAAGTCTAATGATTAAAAAGTTCATCCTTCTAGACATTAATCAGTTTGTCGTGATTAGGCATGGGAGCAGTGACCACTACAGGAGTCTTGGGATGGTTGAATTCAATTTCACCAGCATCGATCATGTCTTGAATCTTATTCCTCAGCGTCCAGCAACTATTTGTATCGTGACCAGGGCTACCGGAGTGGTATGCACATCTCACATTGGGATTATAGCCGCGAGCGGAAGTACTAGGATTATTAGGGGGATCCTTTAAAGTAATCAACTCTGACTTCAGAAAGTATTGTAATGCCTGAGCCAATGACATATTAATCTTTGTGAACTGACGCTTAGGTGCATCTGACTTGCGTCCTTGTTGTGGAACTGGTGTAGAGATCAGAATTGTCCCTACAGATTGGTTGTGTTTATTACGACCTTTCTGATTGTACACAACATTAGCCACGTGAGGTCCCTTAGGTGAGTTGAAGTCAATGATCTTATAATCAATGAGGTCTTGAATCTTGTGCTTCAATTACCAACAATCCTCTGTATCATGACCAGGACTATTCGAATGATAAGCACATCTCGCATGGTACTTATACCCAGGAGTGGGATTGGTAGGAAATGAATATGGAGGTAATAGAGTTATCAAGTTCTGATTGAGCAGTTGTTGGAGAACTTGAGACAGCGGTATATGTAATGGAGTAAATGACCGCTTAGGCTTGGATCTCTGATTATCTTGACCATCTTGATGCTTATGTTGATTCTTCTCCTTCTCTATCAGAAGTGCCTTCAATTCTTCTTGCCCCTTGGCCAAGTTAAGGATCAAAGCTTGGAATTCAGCATTCTGAGCTTGGAGATTCTTGACAGATTGCTCGAGATCCATTTGTGCTGAAATAAACAGCGAGAGAAGGATGAGAGACCCATCATAGGAAACCTGTTATGCAATGTTATGAATGCAGACGCAATACTTTCAAGGATCTTTAGGAAATTTAGTTAGCAATGTCAGAAAATGATTTGATCGCATCTTCGTTCGAAGAACTCTGATTCTTGGATGTTCTTCTGTGGGAATTAAGCTCACCATATCCAGTGGGTCATAGCCTCTGATTCGGGATACTTCTAAATTTGAAGAAGTATGGCTAGAGGAAAATAAATCCTCCTGCCCCTTGATAGGTGATGAGCCTTTGAACTGGAAGGTATGTGGCTAGAGGAAAATAAATCCTCTTTCCCCTTGATTAGGAATTCAGTCCTTGATAAGAGTACCTGAAATTGTGCGCCCTAAATCCCTAAAATCCTTGAAAGGGTTAGTTAAATCATGTTATGCTTATGATGTCATGATGTCATGATGTTATGCAATGCATCAGGTATGTCGTCAGATAATGAGGACGAACAAATCCTACAAATGAAACCTGCAAGGAAAACAAAGGTTAGTAGCAAACACAAACAAGTCACACAAGTGTCCTTAGGTTTAGAGGTTTGCATGAAGTTCGTAGGTAAGTACCCTCCCCAATGAAGTTTAGTTGGTTCAACCTGTCCTAGATAAAGATCGGGTTCTAGGGAGCTCATATCATTGACCTTTCTCAAAGGCGCTTATCTCAGTTCGGCAATCGAATCACCAACCGAGAAGGTCCTGAAAGTCCAGTCCATATGAGTGTAGCATCGAGTATCAACCAACTTCAGTCGGAACCAAAGCCTGCCATCTCGCTACTTTCTAATAGGCAAAAGTCAAGTTCCACTAAGGTTCTAAGGGCAAATTAGTGCTTAATGACACCACACGGCAGCCAAGCATTTCCTCAGGTCGAATCCCAAGGAACACCAGGACAAACCAATGTGTCACACTAACGATGGCCACCATATCAACCACATCAGTATACACTGTGCAGTCTCCTTGGTCTCATGCCATTTACCTAAGGTACTCAGATCCGGGTTAGGATCTTTCACACAAGTAAATACCCAAAACAGCCTTTGAAATATAAAGCAAACAAATCAAACAATTAAAGTGATCCTAAACTTTAAGGTAACCCCTCTTTTATTCGAAAGCATCCCCAGCAGAGTCGCCAGTTCTGTAATACGGTGAACTGACTTTAAAGAAATGTTGCGGATAGCAAGAGTCGCCACCGACTTTTATTTTATCAAATTATAGAAAGGCTAAAAGAACAGGAAAAGACCTTTGAAAGATTTTGAGTTCGGAGGGTAAGTTATACAAAGGGAAGGTGTAAAGCACCCTTTGCATCCATGGTTATCCATGGGCTCTTAATTGCTTAGCTCACTTTTGTTTGAAATGTTCGAAGTGTCGTGTGTGAATAAGAAAAGATTTCGAAGAAGAACTTTAGCTTGTAAATAAGCGTAGTCTTTTTGAATTTGATTTTGAAAAGAGTGGGAAAAGAGATTTTGAATTTGAATTTGAAGAAGAGCAAGCAATTAAGAAGCAATCACCCTTAAGTTATAAAAAATCGTTCTTTTAGCTTTTCGGGCGAAAGGGTCTATCCATACCATGAGAGGGAAGGAAGTCTTTTAATTGGATGTTGAAGGGTCATCGAGTTATCGTTCGCCTTAAGACTGTCCCTTGCCATAAAGAGGGCAGGTAGTCTAAGGGAAGAATACAATAGTCATTTAGTATTTTTAGGCATCATGCGAGGATACCTTAGCAATGGGACAATCATCATGTTTTACCGAGGCGACTTCGAGAGACTAGATGATTTTCAATCTCTTTAGGCAACCTTGCTTTAGGTATCCTCGGAATCGAGGGACGTGACTATTTAGTACAATTAGAGGCAACAGGCAACAAAGGCAACAAGAGGGACTACCCTAAAGGTGTGTGTGTGGCACAATCACGTGGTTAACTTCGATGATATTTATCTTGTAAATTAGTGATCTATATTCAGTTAATAGTCTTGCACTCCATAAGATTACTAACCACGCAGTTTAAAATTGCAGAAATTAAAGGCAGAAAAATATAATAGTCCTATGCTATTACAATAAACACCTACAGGGAAAGGGAAATAAAAGACAGAAATTAAGAGGGGACAATAATTAACTTTAAACATCTTTGAATGCCTTGATCTTCCTCGAACCCTCGATTGACTCTGAAAATTAAAATGAAAATAAATAAAGGTGAGTGTAGGAGAGATTCATTGACTATTGAAATAAAACCCTATTTTGGGCAAAAAGGCAAAATAAAATTAAAATGATATTTAAACAAGAAAGGAATTAGAACTTAGCTTTTTAATCTGATGGCGCGTGGCTGAAAGATCTTTGATTAATCCTGGAAAGTCGAACACAAAGAAGAGAAATGTTAGTGTATTAACTGATCTAAACCCCAATTGATTACAAACCCTAAAAAGTTTAAAACCCTAATCCTGAACCTAAAAGGGTTATTTAAGAAACTTATTGTGACCCAAAAGGTTTATAAGGCTTAAAAATGTTAGTGGATGACACCTACTTGAAGATTCTAGGGTTTATAAATGAATCGAGGTTAAGAAACCTAAAATATTAATTATTGGTTTTTAACCTAATTAATTAAAAAATATGTTCAACAAATAATATTTTTAATAAAAAAATATTTATTTTTAATATTATGAGAAAAATCGAATCTTCGATTAAATAAGTTCAGAGGTCAAGAACATATTATTTACCAAATAAAAGATAAAGTTTAAATAGATAAAAAATATCAAAATAGAAACAAATAAATAAATAAAAAAAAGAAAGACTTATGTAATTAAACAAAAATAAATAAAAGAGAAAAGTTAGAGGAACTTAGCTTCGAATCTGGTGTATGAGGGTGCTGGTGATCCATGGTATGCCCCCCTCCTCTGCTGCGTTGGATCTCATTCGGTTATTGATCTGACGGTGATGGATGAGGGTTCATAGTGGTCTGCGTGGGAGATGCTGCGTGGGATCTGAAAGTAAGGAAATTGTAAAAATAAACGTCCCTGGCCTGGCTCGAACCTATGACTTCGCCTTTAAATTCTCAGACCTTTTACCAAGCATGCTGTGCTTCATTTATTGTTAAACACTTACCAAAAAATCATAATATATAAAATAATACTAAATGGAAAAAGTCAAAAATATAGTTCAGACTGGGTCCCACATGCGTGGATCAGCCAATCAATGTTGGAGAGAGAGAACGAGATTGTTGACCTTCCATTCAGGGGATGACACGCGTGGAGGGAGGGCCAAAGAGGTTGACCGGCGAATGAAAGGTTGACACGCGCGCGGTCAGATGGCAAGCTCCACTATTCATTGTCTCCTACCTTCAGACCTACGATTTTTCTTGCGAAAACTGTTGTGGTTTTACCTGCGGATTTTTCCGCAGGTACTTTGTCTTCTCCACCTGCAAAACTCAATCAAACAAAACACGATTCAAGAGAAAGTGCAAGGAGCCCAGATTGACATAAAAACACCTTCTGATCATCATGGTGGAATTACTTTATCCAAAAACGTCATGCATCATGGGGAACGAGAGCATGTGTTCTTAAAGCCCTAATAATGGTGGACTGCCACCCATGGCTTAAAGCTTGCGTATGATGCCTTGAACCTGCCCTAAATCATCTCAAGAACACGTTAGAACATTTAGTATGTGTTAAAACACAATGAAAATAAGAATACGAAAGCTTCACACATGGACGATGATGGTGATCATAGTATGCTGCGTTTCAGACGTGATCATGGCATTAAAATTTACATGGACCTACCTTATAACCTCTGGGAAGTTGAATGGGAAGGATGAGAGGCTCTAAATCTTGTTGAAAACAAATCTTCCTCGTGCCCTAGTTTGGTTTATTTTTGCAACTTGGAATCCTAGTTTTTTGTCCTCTTTTTTCATCCTGCTCCTTCTGAATATGCGAGCTATATATATAAGGGAAATATTAGGTCAACCAAGTTGGAAATAAATCATGTAATTGATCATTTGGAAATATTAAAAATTTGATTGAAAATTATGTATAAATCTTTATATTTTGATCAATCTTTTTCCAATCAAATTTGCATGATTGACTTGAGCTCCAAGAATGATCTTTGATTGAATAATCAAATCATGCACCAATTTTGACATTTATTTTATTTTATTTTGATTTAATTTGCATAAAAATCAAAAATAAATAAATATATAAATCGAAACCAAGAACCAACGAAATTCATTGGTCTCCTAGGTGATTCTTGGGCCTCCATATGATTAATGACCAAGCCATGAAAATTGATCCATTTATTTTAGCATTTTACTTAATTTATTTAGCTTTTATTCGAATAAAATCTAAATAAATATGAATAAAAAGCAAAAAAATATGAGGATGGCCTTAGAGGTCCCCATTAGGCTTAGGATCATGTTTGAGATGAAAATCTTAGGCCCATTAATTCAAAAATCCAATATTGGCCACTTTGTATTTTACGCAATTCCTCAAAATCGCCCAACTTGTGCAAGCCATAACTATCTCAATATTTGTCATATGAAGATGTTCTAGGACTTTTTAGAAAGCTTAAAGAGTCCTCTAAAAGCTACTTTTGGTTTCATCTCAATTGAGTCCACCATGTTCATGTACCACTCTTTGAGAAAAAATGACTTTTTGTTGACTTTTTGGAGGACCTATAATGTCTTGATCCATATCTCTCAAATGAAGCATTTTTAGACTTGGCATGTGATATACAAAGTTGTAGAGAATTCAATTTCCTTCAAAATGAGCTTTGGATGGAAAATTTCTGATGTTCCATGTGAAAGTTATGGCTGATCAAAGTTGGGTTGACTTTCTCCTTAAAAACCCTAATTTCGAAACTTAGGTTTTTGATGATTTTGGAGCTTTTCTTGATTAATCATGATCAATCCTTGATCAAATGATGAATGATACTTCAAAATGAGGATGTTGACCAAAAATCAGGAATTTTGACTGTACTTTGACCACAGTTGACTTTTAGGCCAAACAAGTCGCCTATTGATCATTTGAGCAGTTGACCGAGCAATCCTATGAATCAGAGCTTGAAACTTGAGGTGAGGATCCTTTAAATCATATGAGAGGCCATGAATTCCACTTGAGGTCTCAGAATTTGACTTCTCTTTGAGAAGAACAAAACCCTAGTTGGAGGATAGTTGATTAGGAGAAAGATCTTTTTGCCCTAATTCTCTTAAGTTTTGAAAGTCTCCTTAGGGTTCAAGAGTGAGATTTTTTTGTCCCCCAACATCTGCACGCCTTCTGGTCTTTATAGAAATGGATTTAGGTCAACAAAATTGATCCAAATCCTTGTGAATCAATCATGGAAAATTTTGACTTGGAAATTGATTTTTCTTTCTAATTATGGCCAATATTTGATTCGATTGTTCCAAATAAGATATGCACAAAATTTGATTAGTATTTTGGTGTGAATGGTGATTGGATTTGATTAGAAAAATCTCTCCTACCAAATCTTTGATTATTATCTCAATTATTTGATTTATACCATTTTTTAAATGAATAAAAATTAATATAAAATAAAATAAAAGACATAAATTCGTGGAATTGAGATTATATCTTCTTGATGACTTAGAGAGCAAGATTGAATCAAAATAGATTGGGCCCATTTGCAAGAAAACTCATTTTGGACCATATTCTTTCACATTTTTCCCTTTAAAATTGTCCAACTTTGACAATGCATATCTCCCTCAATTTTTAAGGTATGGAGGATTTCTAGGACTTTTTGGAAACCTCAAGATGTCCTATACAAGCCACTTTGGAAGATTTTTTCCATTTGAAGATTTTATCTTAATGATACAGGCTTTGATAAAAAACTGCTTTTGGTTGACTTTCAAAAAGGACCTATAATCTTTTGATCCATATCTCTCAATTGAATCATTTTTAGACTTGGCATGTGAGAGACAATTTTGTAGGGATTTCAGTTTCCTTCAAAATGAGCTTTGGAGGGGAAATTTCTGATGTTCCATGTGAAAGTTATGGCTGGTCAAAGTTCAGTTGACTTTAGGCCAAAAAACCCTAATTTAGAAACTTTAGGTTTTGTTGATTTCTGAACTTTCCTTGATGAATCATGATCAATCCTTAATCAAATGATGAATGATACTTCAAAATAAGAATGTTGACAAAAAAATCAGAAGTTTTGACTGTACTTTGACCACAGTTGACTTTTAGGTCAAACTGGTCGACTGTTGACTTTCTGAGCAATTGACTGGGCAATCCTTGGAATTGAAGCTTGTACTTTGCCATAGAGATAGTTTGAAGCATCATAGGCCATATGAAATCCATTGGAGACTTTGATTCATTGATTTTCTTCAGAGAAATCAAAACCCTAGTTTATTGAACCATTGTTTAGGAGAATGTATCTTTGAGTCTTTGAACTTTGGTATGTGCTTAAAAGGTAAAATGAGATGGGAAAATTTTGGGGTATGACAGCTGCCCCTGTTCAATCTTCTTAAACCTGAAGATGTAGAGTGGTTTGTATGCCAGTCGGTATCTGAAGGTGGAAAAGGATTGAACACTAGAATACCCAGAAATTTGCATCATCGAAGATGGGCTTAGAGATGCCACCAGGACATTGAGAGACTTGATTGAGATGGGCTTAAAGATGCCATCCAGCTTGATAGACTTGAGAGTCAGAATACGTCGTACGTTAGACTGTATCTGGAGGATATGCTTAGGATGAGTCGTACGTTAGACTAAATCCATTGTATTGATAAGTGTCAAAGTAAGTCGTACATTAGGCTATACTTTTAGGACGAGTCATACGCTAGACTGGGTCCAGTTTGCATCGATGGATGTCTGGAAAGTCGTACGTTAGGCTGAAGGATGGGTCGTACGTTAGACCGGATCCGATTTGCATTTGGTAAATGTTTGGAAAGCCGTACGTTAGGCTGAAGGATGGGTCGTACGTTAGACCGGGTCCAATTTGCATTTGGTAAATGTCTAGAAGGCCGTGCGTTAGACTGAAGGATGGGTCGTACGTTAGACCAGGTTCCCTTTGTTGATAGCTGTCAGAATACACCGTGCGTCAGGTTGTATCCTAGGATGAGTCGTACGCTAGACTGAATCCTTTGTATTGAGAAGTACCAGAATGAGCCGTACGTTAGGCTGTATCTGAGCTCAGTGTGTTGAGAAGTGTTTGTTGGAGGTCGATCGTGTCAGCACCGTTCGTGATGATAGAATTAGATTTCTGAATGTCTCTTGATTATCTCTGAACCATCTCTGGAGAATACCCGTAACTAAGTATCAGAACTAAATCATTGTCTTTAATTATCTCTGATCTATCTCTAGAGAATACCCGGAACTAAGTATCAGAACTAAATCATTGTCTTGATTATCTCTGAACTATCTCTAGAGGATACCCAAAATTAAGTGTCAGAACTAAATCTCTGTCTTGATTATCTCTGAACTATCTTTGGAAGATATCCAAAATTAAGCATCAGAACTAAATCTTTGTCTTGATTATCTCTGAACTATCTTTGGAAGATATCCAAAATTAAGCATCAGAACTAAATCTTTGTCTTGATTATCTCTGAACTATCTTTTGAAGATATCCAAAATTAAGCATCAGAACTAAATCTCTGTCTTGATCATCTCTGAACTATCTTTGGAAGATATCCAAAATTAAGTAATCAGAACTAAATCTTTGTCTTGACTATCTCTGAACTATCTTTGGAAGATATCCAAAATTAAGTGTCAGAACTAAATCTCTGTCTTGAATGAGTGTCAGAATTAAATCGTTAACTTGATTATCTCTGCATTATATCTAGAAGATAATGTTCATTTGATTTGTAGGAATAGACTGAAAAAGCAACATTAGTTTTATGCAGTATCGTGATGCATGTAATGAATGAGACGAGGTCCTTAAGATAAATGAATAAACTTTGTATGTTTTGTATGCGTTTGTTAAGAATATCTATATGTAATGTATGGATATGTATGTGATGTATATGATGTATGACTATGACTTATGCTATTTGGAGTGTTTTGAGAAAATAAGTCTCTGTATTGTTGTGACTCTAATGCTTGATCCTGTATTGAAGATACATAGCTGGGGGTTTCTGTTCTCTGCTTGGGGATGAAAACAGTTTGAATAATTGATCTCGATGTACCCTGACTGGGGATAGGAGAGTTGGATGACTCTAAAAAGAGAAGTATTGGAGAATAGGTGATGTCAAAGATATAAACTCCGATGGGGGACTAAAGATCCTGTTGGGGAGAGATCATTTGAATGTATCTTCTCGAGGATTACTCTGTGGGGATATGATCTTGTGAAACCGGCTTTGTGGGAAGGCATGGATGGCTTGAACATTGCCCCCAGTGGTTATAGTAGCTGTCATTCCTGGACTCGTATTGATTGGAACACACCAATGAGTATTAATCAAAGTGTTGAACATGCCTTGCATAGATTTGCTCCTGCTAGTAGGGACTCTAGAGAGATTCGCCTTGTGAGGACCTTCTGAGATATATACTATGGGTGACCTGCCCCTAGTAATCATAAACTGAGGATGATGCCCCTGACTGACCGAGAGGTAGCTTCAGACCCACTTGGGTGCATGCCCCTGATTGTTTTGCATTCTTGAGAGATTATTGGAATCTTGACTTAATTGCCCCAAATTGATTGGACAAAGCATGTCATGCCCCTTGTATACATTGCTTCTAGAGTGATCTTGTATGTCGGGATAACTGTTAGTCATTAGTCGTACCCTGTGAAGATTCTTCATATTGCTAACATTTGAAATTATGTAGCAGAATATGTTTAATAATGAATTCATGAGATGCAATGCATATGTCTGTCTTTAGTTTTTGAAAAACATTAAAACAGGAGATGTAAAAGCGTGATATTTGTAAAAACGTGATATTTGTAAAAACGAAATATCAACTCAGCAGTTTTGGTAAACCTTAAGGAGTCAGGATACCTTTTTGGTGATAGTATGCTTTCGAACTAACCATGCTTCAGTTAGGACTTTCAAGGGTTGTAACATGGATTGGTTCACGGTTTTAAGAAACAAAGGATAATGGCTCAAAGTTTATTTGTACCCATCCCAATCTTCGTGATGTTCTTCGATCCTATGCTCAGTTAACTTTGCATTTAAGTTCTAGCAGGTCTTGAAGTCATACCACTGACATTTGATGATGGTTAAGGCGTTGTAAGTTTATTTGGACAGGCAGTCATCCTTTTTTGTAATATTTTTTTTTTGTCGAGGATTGATAACAACCTCTTTTGGTTTTTTGACTTAACATCTTTTTCTTTTTGGTGGATATTTACTACCTGACTTAATGGTTGCGGGGACCCATCATTATTTGTGTAAACAACGGCTAGTATAATTGAGTTAACTGAGTAACTACCCTGCCCCAGGTTATGATTAAAGGGTTTCAATTTGCACGTAAAAGAAAACTCCTACACCTTAGGCTCAAAGAGGTTGACGAGGGATTAACATCCTTATATCTCCACTTTTTAGGAATTGAAACAATGCCTGTACATCGTCAGCATAGTCTGTTCGAAAGCATATTGTATGAGGTTGCGGTATCATTTTCGTCATCCTCTCTCAAAAGGCATACAACTTTGCAGGAGTTGAATATCACAAAACAAAGACAAAGTAAAGACACAGTTTAAATGAGTGATAGCGAAATAATTTATTCAAGACAAACATATGCAATGCACTGATGATGATTATTAAAACAGATAATGTCTATCATGAGCCGAATGTTTAAACAAGCAGGAAAGAAAATTGTAAATGAAAGCAAAGCTAATGACCCAAAAATCCATCCTTCTAGACATTAATCAGTCTTGTCATGATTAGGCATGACAGAAATGATCACCATAGGGATCTTAGGAGGGTCGAATTTAATTTCCCCATCATCGATCATGTCTTGAATATTATTCTTCAACGTCCAACAATTGTTAGCGTCATGTCCAGGACTGTTGGAATGGTACGCGCACCTCGCATTGGGTTTATAGCCAGGAGCGGAGGTGTTAGGATTCTTAAGAGGATCCCTTAGAATATTCAATTAGATCTTCAACAGATGTTGTAATGCTTGAGCCGATGACATATTGATCTTGGTGAATTGACTCTTAGGTACGTCTGGCTTTCATCGTTATTATAATGCCGGTGTAAGGATCAAAACTGCCCCAACAGATTGGTTACGTTTATTACGACCTTTCTGGTTGTGCGCAACATCAGTCATATGAGGCTCCTCAGGTGAGTTGAAGTCAATGATCTTATCGTCAATTAAGTCTTGAATCCTATGCTTCAATGGTCCACAATCTTCAGTATCATGACCAGGATTGTTCGAATGATAAGCACGTCTTGCATTCGACTTGTACCCAGGAGCAGGATTGGCAGGAGCTGAATATGGAGGCAATAGGGTTATCAAGTTTTGTTGAGCAGTTGTTGCAGAACTTGAGACATCAACATGTGCAACAGAGTAAATGATCGCTTAGGTTTGGATTTTCCGATTATGTTGATTCTTCTCCTTCTTGATCAGAAGTGCCTTCAATTCTTCTTGCCCCTTGGCCAAGTTCAGGATCATCTCTTGGAACTGGTTATTCTGGGCTTGAATATTTCTGACAGATTGCTCGAGATTCATGATGCCGAAATAAACAGCGAGAGAAGATGAGAGACCTGTTGTGGAAACCTGTTATGCGATGTTATGAATGCAAATGCAATGTTTTCAAGGATCTTTAGGAAATTTAGTTTACGACATTTAGACATTGAATTAGTCACAGCTTCGTCTGAAGAAACTTGGTTTTCGTCCTTGAATGTCCTTCTTTGAGAATCAAGCTCACCATATCGAGTGGGTCATCGTCTCTGATTCGAGATACCTCTGAATTTGAAGGTACACGACATAAGTACTCTTGCCCCTTGATAGGTATAGAGTCTTTGATTCAAAAGGCATATGGTCAGAGGAAAATAAATCCTCTTGCCCCTTGATAAGAATTCAGTCCTTGATAATTAGCACCTGCAATTGTGCGCCCCAAATTCCTAAGATCCTTGAAAGGGTTAGTTAATCATGCTATGTTATGATGTCATGATGTCATGATGTTATGCGAATGCAATCCATCAGGTATGTCGTAAGATAATAAGGATAAACAAATCCTACAAACGAAACCTACAAGGAAAACAAAGGTTAGTAGCAAACATAAACAAGTCACACAAGTGTCCTTAGGTTTAGAGGCTTGCATGAAGTCCATAGGTAAGTACCCTCCCCATTGAAGTTTAGTTGGTTCAACCTGTCCTATATAAAGATCGGGTTCTAGGGAGCTCATATCATTGACCTTTCTCGAAGGCACTATTTCAGTTTAGCAATCGAATCACCGACCGAAAAATGTCCTAAAAGTCTAGTCCATATGAGTGTAGCTTCGAGTATCAACCAACTTCGGTCGGAACCAAAGCCAGCCATCTCGCTACTTTCTAATAGGCCAAAGTCAAGTTCAACTAGGGTTCTAGGGGCAAATTAGTGCTTAATGACACCACACATCAACCAAGTGTTTCCTCAAGTCGGATCCCAAGGAACACCAGGACAAACCAATGTGTCACACTAACGATGGCCACCATATCAACCGCAGCAGTATACGCCGTGCAGTCTCCTTGGTCTCATGCCATTTACCTAAGGTACTCAGATCCGGGTTAGGATCTTTCACACAAGTAAATCCAAACAGGCCCACAAATATAAAGCAAACAATACAAACAACTGAAAACATTTAAAGTGAATCCTAAACTTTAAGGTAACCCCTCTTTTTTATTCGAATAAAATCCCCAGCAGAATCGCCTGTTCTGTAATACGGTGAACTAACTTTTTATATTTAAGCAAGCAATGTTGCGGTGAGCAAGAGTCGCCACCGACTTTTATTTTATCCAATTAGGAAAGGCTAAAAGAATAGGAAAGACCTTTTAAAGATTTTGACTTCGGGGAGTAAGTTATACAAAGGGAAGGTTTAAAGCACCCTTTGCATCCATGGTTATCCATGGGCTCTTAATTGCTTAGCTCACTTTGTTTGTTTGAATTGTTTGATAAGATTTTGAATAAGGACCTTAGCTTGTAAACAGGCGTAGCCTTTTTGAATTGATTTGAAAAGAAGTGGGAAAATATTTTGATTTGAATTTGGATTTGAAAGAAAGAGCAAGCAATTAAAAAGAAATTACTCTTAAGTTTAAGAATTTTGTTCTTTTATACTTTAATGGGAAAGGGCTATCCATACCATAAAGAAGGCAGGTAGTCCTTTCATTGGATTTGAAGGGTCATCGAAGTTATTGTTCGCCATAAGACTGACCCTGCCCTAAGGAGGGCAGGTAGTCTAAGGGGAAGGATATAATAGTCATTAATCTTTTTAGGCATCATGCGAGGATACCTTAGCAATGGGGACAAATCATCATTTACCGAGGCAACTTCGAGGGACAAATTTGATGATGAATGAACTGAGGGCAACATTTGCTTTAGGTATCCTCGGAATCGAGGGACTTGACTATTTTTAGGCATAAACAATAAGGCAACAGTATAAGGCAACAGGCAACAAGAGGAGTTACCCTAGAGGTGTGTGTGTGGCACAATCACGTGATTAAATTCAGTTATTTATCTTGTAATTAGTGATGATATTTCAGTTCAAGGATTGCACTCCCTAAGATTACTAACCACGCAATTATATAGGCAGAACAAATAAAAGGCAGAATTTAAAATCCTACGCTATTACAATAAACACCTGCGGGGAAGGGGAAATAAAGGCAGAAAATAAGAGGGATAAATAATTAATTCAAACTTATTCAAATATCCTGAGCCTTCATCGAATTCTTGATCAACCCTGAAAAACCAAGAAGGAAGAAGAGAAAGGTCAGTGCATTTAAAGATCGACAATAAGGGTTAACAAGACAATAAGGATTAGAGGTTTTTTATGGTGATAAATTCTAAATCTTGAGGGTTAATGAACAAACCTAAAAATACGATTAATGGTTAAAATTAACAAATCTAAAAATAAAATCGAGGTTAAACATTATAAACCTAAAAATTAAACTAATTAGCCTAATTGAAAGTTAATCTTAAATTAAATTATTTAAATAATTAACCTAAAATTAATTACTAAATCATTTACTAATTAACCCAATTAAATAAATCAAGAGAATCATTTATTAATCAAAACGTTTGTAGATATTTTATAAAAAATAATTTTTATATGAAAACCTAGGTTTGTTAAAATATTAGTTAAAAGAAAACTAAGCAAACAAAAGAAAAAGAATAAATAAAATAGAGAAGAAAACTTAGCTTTGTTTAGCTGTGGCTGGCTTCTGAGGGATTACAGTGCACCCTCAATACTTGAGACGTTGGATCTGATGCTGCAATGATCCCGAGGCTTGGACCCGAGGCTGCACCATGGGGGCATTTAGATTCACCATGTTGGATTTGCAAGCTTGTTGATGCAAGAGTTTGGCTAAAAAGTAAATAAAAATAATGCGTAGCCCCTGGGGATCGAACCCCTGTTTGGGCTGTGAACAGCATACGCGCCTTGCCACTCGTTCCAATTTTGCTTGCTGATAATAACCCAAAAGGAAAATAATATATATAAAAAACAATTGAAAGATAGAGGTCAAACGATGCGTCAAACCGTGGGGCCCCATGGATGCGCGTCGTCCAATAAACGATGGAGAGAGAGGAGTGAGTTTGTTGACCACCCAATAGCAACCCACGATGGCGCCATGCAAGCATCTTCACTGGTCAAAATATCCTTGGCTCGCCGGAACAGTATGCCGATTGTCTTCTCCGGCGAGGGTGATCCTTACAACCTGCGAAAACGAACGAAAAGAGACCGGAAAATAGCCCAGATTGCCTAAAACACATGCTACAAAATCAATGGACATGTTAGTTTTCTGTAATAAGGCCTGTAGGTATGAGTTTCATGCTTCCCGACCTCAATGCCCTAGTAATGAAAATTTCGTGTCCCTGCGTCCAAACTCAAAAACAAAGCATCAAATCGAATCTAAACAAACTCATGATCATGAATGAATGCATAAAAACGATCTATGTCGCGTGAATTGAGAGTTTGAGATTAATGAACTATACCAAATCGGTGCAATCTTAGAGACACGCTCTGGACGTACTGCTGACCTCCAGAAAGGTTGGAATGAAACCCTTGCGTCCTCAGGAGGTTAATGGAATGCTTCTGAAAGGCCAAAGCTTGCTGAGGAGAAAGATCTTTTTGCCCTAATTCTCTTGAGTTTTGAAAGTCTCCTTAGGGTTCAAGAGTGATATTTTTTCGTCCCCTAACATCTGCACGCCTTCTGGTCTTTATAGAGATGGATTTAGGTCAACAAAATTGATCCAAATCCTTGTGAATCAATCATGGAAAATTTTGACTTGGAAATTGATTTTTCTTTCTAATTATGGACAATATTTGATTCAATTGTTCCAAATAAGATATGCACGAAAATTTATTAGTATTTTGGTCTGAATGGTGATTGGATTTGATTAGAAAAATCTCTCCCACCAAATCTTTGATTATTATCTCAATTATTTGATTTATACCATTTTTTAAATGAATAAAAATCAATATAAAATAAAATAAAAGACATAAATTCGTGGAATTGAGATTATATCTTCTTGATGACTTGGAGAGCAAGATTGAATCAAAATAGATTGGGCCCATTTGCAAGAAAACTCATTTTGGACCATATCCTTTCACATTTTTCCCTTTAAAATTGTCCAACTTTGACAAGGCATATCTCCCTCAATATTTAAGGTATGGAGGAGTTCTAGGACTTTTTGGAAACCTCAAGATGTCCTCTACAAGCCACTTTGGAATATTTTTTCCATTTGAGGATTTTATCTTGATGATATGGGCTTTGACAAAAAGCTGCTTTTGGTTGACTTTCAAAAAGGACCTATAATCTTTTGATCCATATCTCTCAATTGAAGCATTTTTAGATTTGGCATGTGAGAGACAATTTTTTAGGGAATTAAATTTCCTTCAAAATGAGCTTTGGAGGGGAAATTTCTAATGTTCCATGTGAAAGTTATGGCTGGTCAAAGTTTAGTTGACTTTTGCCCAAAAAACCCTAATTTAGAAACTTTAGGTTTTGTTGATTTCTGAACTTTCCTTGATGAATCATGATCAATCCTTGATCAAATGATGAATGATACTTCAAAAGAAGAATGTTGAAAACAAATCAGGAGTTTTGACTATACTTTGACCACAGTTGACTTTTAGGTCAAACTGGTCGACTGTTGACTTTCTGAGCAATTGACTGGGCAATCCTTGGAATTGAAGCTTGTACTTTGCCATAGATATAGTTTGAAGCATCATAGGCCATATGAAATTCATTGGAGACTTTGATTCATTGATTTTCTTCAGAGAAATCAAAACCCTAGTTTATTGAACCATTGTTTAGGAGAATGTATCTTTGAGTCTTTGAACTTTGGTATGTGCTTAAAAGGTGAAATGAGATGGGCAAATTTTAGGGTATGACAATGAGTCAGCTATACTTGCTTGACCTTGGATATTTCCATTAAGCACATATTCTTCTTTCTGATGTATTTAGCATCTTGTGAAACTTTTGATGTTGATCCACAAAACTCCTTTAGATATGTAGATAATATTCTCAGAGTATTGAGATCTTCGCCTTGACATCTTCTGATTATATTGAGTGTTGGAATATGATGTTGATTTTCTACTCAGTGTGGTTTTTCTCCTTCTGGATCTCTCTACACGGTTAAGTGTTTGATCTTGAGATCAATAACAGAGCCATGCTCTGATACCAATTGAAGGTGGAGAAAAACACAAGAAAGGGGGGATTGAATTGTGTTCTTTATCAAATTAAAATTTCCTTTCTTCTAATTCTTTTATTTCTCTTAGTATCTCATCTTCTGGATATGCTTTAATGTTGCAGAGTCATGCTTGGAATGGAGTTGCATAACCAATGAGATATTTATTTTAACTTCTTTATATCATTAGATCTTCTGACTTGTCTTAGTACAGTTCTGAAGATAATCTGCGTGAATGTTATGAGTTAAATGAATTGTGCAGAAAGTAAAAGACACGTTCATTTTTATCCTGATTCACTTTCTGAATAAGGCTACCTCCAGTCCACCCTCCTCAGGTGATTTGCCTCTCAACAAAGGACTTAATCCACTATAACCAAACTTGATTACACCTGCACAGCTAACTGCTGTGACTACTCCTGCACAATCTACCCGCGAGTGACTAACCCCTAGATAACTAAACCGTTTAGTGATCTCAGCGAGATATAACATTCATCAATCTAGTAACCCCGCACAAGCCAACTGCTCGTGACTAACTGCAATGGACTGTTCAGTGATCTGATCCACAGATATAACATCCATTGACTCCCGGACTTCTGACCTTCACTTGGTCTCCAAGAGAATTTCCATAATGACCACCATCATTGTCTTCTCAAGCTTCTGACCTTTACTTGGTCTCTCAAGGCATCATCACCAAATTAAATTGGTTTCAAAATAGTGCTTCTTAATAAGCAAATATTCTAAGTACAAACTACATGATATAATGACAAGTAATCACTTTTAAGTGAATAATCGTTGGAGTCTTCTTGTCTGCATCTTCTGACGAGATCCTTGCTTTGTATGAGTAGGCAGAGTAAGAATGTTAGCTTCAATTGTTGAAAGCTTGTTCAAGTTGATCTTCATCTTTAATTCTTCTTTAAAGGCGGATTGTGAACATAGTATCTATTCAGAGTTGCTTTTTGTTTTGATCTATTATTCTTCTCTTCAAGCGGATTAAGAACCACGATTCTTATTCAAAGTTGCTTCTTGTTCTATTATTTTCTTCAAGCAGATTAAGAACAACATTGATCTTCTATTCTTCTGTTCAAGCAGATTAAGAACCACGATTCTTATTCAAGGTTGCTTCTTGTTCTATTATTTTCTTCAAGCAGATTAAGAACAATAGTTCTTATTCAAGGATTCTTATTGTTTTGATCTTCTATTATTCTCTTCAAGTAGATTAAGACAACTGTTTGATAGTGTCTACAAAGATGGTGTTTCAGATTGCTTCTGTTTAAGATTTTAATCACTTTAGTGATTTTCCAGTTTTGAGCACTACATCTTTTTTTAACTCACACTTTCCATGCTGAATCTTTCTTCTATTTGTACCCCTTTAGATTGTATCCGTTATCTTGATCTTTGGAGATCTTATTAAATGCTTGCATGTTGCTTTTTACTTTTGTTTTCTCCAACAAGCTGCATGTTAGTTGCTTTCTTCAATCAACCTCGGGAGTTGTTTCATTGAAGTGTTGTAGTTGTTTGGATAATGATTATGTTTTTAACGGATTTTTCCTTTGACTCTGAATGCCTTTTTTATTGGTTTTGTAGACTGAAGTTGTATCTTTTTTCAAGGTTCTCATGTGACTTTGTTGTTTGTTGCTTTTATCTGTCTTCTGCGTGCACCTTTAGAACTTCTGATGATCTTCTACCGAAAACTCATGTATCTAATATTATTTTCTGATATTGTCATTGTGAATGTTGTATAAGGATTTCAACATAATATCTGCACACTCAAAGAAATCATTAGTAATAAAATTGTTACTCACAAAATATATGCTTGTTATCATCAAAACCAAATTCTGAACATAGATTCTCAATCTTGTTCTAACACTTTGAACTTGTTTTATTCCGCTGCAAACAATCATTATTGTGTCAGATTCTAAACCTTGTGTTCACAATTTGATTAGATGGTTTTAGAAAAGAAAGAAAAGTTAACACTATTCAACCCCTTCTTGTGTTTTTCTTATTTTTAGTTGGCATTAGAGCGTCTGGTCTGTGCTCTAACACTTAACAATGGTACAAAAAAGATCCTGAGAGAAAAACATGTTTGGTGGTGATTGTAATCTATATGGTGTTAGTACTCGTTAGCATACTATGAACCATGATTATAGTAATTCTCAAAAGAATAATTATAATTTTAAATGTCTTGCCTTTACTGGAGAATCAATAGTGTTTGAATGGTGGAAAGGCAAAATGTAAACTCACATCATAAGCTTTAATGATGAGTTGTCGAACATTCTAGAAGATGGCATTACTATTCCAGTTGATGGAGTAGGTATGGTAGTTGAAAGAAAAAGTCTCACACACGACAAAAAGAAGATATATAGAAAATATCACATAGTGCGTGGAATTCTGGTAGATATTTTACCTCACTCTAAGTACATCAAGATTTTTGACAAATCTACTGCTAAAACCATCTTTGAATCTATGTGTGCTGTAACACCCCAAATCTACCCGCATTCAATAGGAAAATCATAGTACAAAAATCTCAAAACAAGCAACACATTTGAGGCATCACATATTCAACTTAAACAAATCACAAATCATGCTCATGAAACATGGATACATAAAACTTATAACGGAGGAAACTCATAACTCAATAGTAATTCAATCTCATCAACTTTAAACAACTTCATAATATCGCAGCGGAATTCAATATCGACATAATCCAAATTATAACATCAAAGCCAACATGGCACAACATATCCAACATATCTCAACAAGGCATAACAACAAAATCCAACAAAAGATAATCAACATAACGCAAGACACAAGCAAGTATCGCAAACATCCCCCGAGTGCTACGTATCAGAGCATCGACACACCAACTCGAGCTATAAGGTAAACGGCTACTCCACGTCGTTACCCACACGTTATCAACAGAGGGTAACATTCAGACAGAAGGGGTGAGATATCATTCATTATAAAGAAACGTATGATAACATTCAAAGCATGGTAAAGATCATACATATATCACCACTTCTCATCACATCACATCTTACACAACTTGCCTCACGAACAACAATGATATTATCTCATTTACAATAAAATATCCAATAGCACATCTCCATCATCAACATATCACAACATTCACGTCATAATCACAAACATTCAAATTGCGACTCAATATGCGACTCAACTTATGCAAATGCATGCGGTACCGTTGGAGTAAAACTCTCGTCTTAAACAATTGCCATTGGGCCATCTCAAACATTTGCCATTAAGGCCGTCTCAAACATTTGCCTTTAAGGCCGTCTCAAATAATGCAATGGATGCGACTTAAATTATGCACATCCATAAACACATTTTAAACAGCATAAGCAACACAAACAACATGAGCAACATGTCATACATCATCTAAAACAACACAAACTTAATGCCCATGTTCTATGGCAATAACCGTATCATTACCATCATAGTAATATCACCACATCTTCAATCACGTCGTTAAGGCATTACAAACATACATCACAAAACATCATTAAATCGACAACATACAATTCAAGAAAGGTTCAAAAAGATATCCAAAGGTTTTTAAGTCATATCCATTAGGAAAACATCAAGTAGAGCTTCATGGAGGTCCAAACGGCACTTAAAAAGGAATTACTGATCAAAAGTTACATCATTTCAAAGTTTGAACAAGTTTTGCACAGCAGAGTCCGCTTAGCGACCCTCAAGCGTGCTTATGGAAGTTCAAATTTCAATAGCCCAAATTGAATCGCGCTTCTACAAACTAAAAACAGAAGCGAACCAAAATCTGAGCTCCGCTTAGCGGACCAGCTCCGCTTAGCGAGCTCTTTTAATTTTTCAAAAACAAACAGCATCCGCTTAATGGCCTCGAGCCTGCTTAACGAACGTGCGATTCTGCAGAAAAATAACAACAAACACAGAATTGCAAAATCACACACCCATCACCCAAAACTCATTCCCAACAACAATTAGACACATATAATCACAACATCTAACATCATTCATCATCAATCATCAATCAAAACATGTTTTCAACTAAGAATTCATGCAATTTCATCATACAACCCTAAGATTCTACAACATTCAATCCATAGTTTCTACATACAATCCAACCCACCCTAAACATCATCATACATCTCTTTAGCATGAAATAACCCCACCCTTACCTTGGGTTTTGGATTGAAGACAACTCTAGCTTCACTCTTGGATTCCCCTCTTCTCTTCACTCTTCTCTTCTTTCTCTTCTTTCCCCAAAATGACATTCTACCTTCTATTTCTCTAAGACCCTTGTTTTTGTTAAAACCCTTACTAACTTCTAATACTAATACTAACTTATGCCCAATAACTAATAACCTTAATAACTTGTGTTATTTACTAACAATTCTCAATAAATAACACAATTATCACATAAGCACGTAATAAACACATAATCAATTAAATGAATCACATAACACACAATTAAATAAACAATTAAAAGAAAAATGGTCGTTACATGTGCTACCTATGAAGGAAATCAACAAGCAAAAGATGCAAAAGCAAATCTTTTGGTCCAACAATATGAATTGTTCAGAATGAAAGAAGATGAGAATATTGAAACCATGTTCTCAAGGTTTCAAGTTTTGGTCTTTGGGCTTCAGGTTCTGAACAAGAGCTATATAACTTCTGATCATGTCAAGAATATTCTTAGGAGTCTTCCTATCAAATACAGACCAAAAGTGACAGTCATTCAAGAGGCTAAACACTTGAACAAGATTATTCTTGAAAGTTTGATAAGTAATATCCAAAGTCATTAGTTGGAACTTATAGAAGATAAACCCACAAAGAAACTCAAGTCTCTTGCTTTGAGATCTGTCGGTCAACTTGCCAAATCTCCTTAAGTATGGGAATATGAAGAAGTTACTTCTGCATATGGTTCTAAAGAAGGCTCAAATGATGAAGAAATGACATTCTTGATCTAGAGATTTAAGTATCTGGCCAAGAAAAACAAAAGGCATTCAGGAAGAAGCAGTGGCTTTAGAGGATCTAGTTCCAAAGAAAAGAAAGATTACTAGAAGGGATGTTTCAACTACAAGAAGTCTGGTTACTTCATTACCGACAATCCGAAGTTATAAAAGGAGAAGTCAAAGAAAGGAAGCTTCCAGAAAGACAACTTCAGAAACAAAGTCAAGAAAAGTCTCATGGAAACATGGAATGAACTTAACAAAGAAGAGGAGTCTGATGAAAAAGAATCCAACTTAACTTGAATGGCTCTGACATCTTTTGTTAGAATAAGATTTGGTTCTGCAATATATCTCTAAGTTTTGATGATAACAATGAGTATGTTTGTATGGACAATTTTGTTATACTAACGTTTGTTCTGTTGAGTACTTAACAAACAGGTTCTGATTCTGATGAAAAGGCGTGGCCAAAACATCAGAAGCTACTAAGTTATGTTTCCGCGCTACACAAGTTCTGATGAATAGTAGCAAAGCTTCAGAAGCATTTGAAGTCATTACTCTGATACGAAGTCTGAAGAAACCATTCTGAAGACCAAGTGCTGAAGACTCTGAAGACGTGGTTATGAAGACTCTAAAGACTTGAAGTTCTGAAGACTCAAGTTTCTGAAGACAAATGGTTTTGAAGACCAAGTGCTGAAGACTCTGAAGACGTGGTTCTAAAGATTCTGAAGACTTGATGCTCTGAAAATCCAAAGCTTATTTTCTTTTATTCCAACTCATGTTGTGAGACTATGAAGTTCAAGAAGAATATAAGATAATGTTATGTAGTACGAGGTACAAGGTACAGACGAATGTTTCGTTCCACTAACAAGAAATGACAGACATTGCGTACCATCTTGTATCCGACTACGTTCAAGCCGCCAATTTTCTGGAAGTTCCAAGACTGCCCTTCAATGGATATATTATTATATTGTCTATATAAAGGGCTTGAAGACTAAAGAAAAAGCTGATAATTCACAATCATGTATATTCCAAGAAGACTGTTCATAGCTTTATACTATTAGTCTACTTTTGAAATATATCGTTTACATTCAGCTTGTGTAGAAGCACTTATATTGTAAACAAACTCTAATTCAAACTGTTGTTTAATTTAGTCTCAAGAGACTTGTTGGTCAGTAGTCTTGGGAATTTTAGGACTAGAGAGTCTTAAAGGTTGTTAGTCACAGGTGGTTGCTTGTGCAGGGTTAGTCACACGCGGTTTCTTGTGCAGGGTTAGTCACTTGCGAGTAGCTTGTGCAGGGTTAGTCACTTGCGGATAACTTGTGCATTGTAGTTAGTCACTTGCGGGTAGCTTGTGCATTGTAGTTAGTACTTTGCAGTTGCTTGTGCAGTGTTAGTCACTGGAGGTTACCCATGTGATTATAATCAGTTTGGTTATAGTGGATTAAGACCTCAATTGAGATAGGCGAAATCACCTTGACGGGTGGACTAGACTAGCTTGGGAATTTCTCAAGTGAACTAGTATAAACATACCTTGTTTCTTCCTTCTTGCAATATATAGTTATTATCAAGAGTAAAGACTTTGTGTTTTAAAGAGGGGAGATATTTTTTTAATCAATTTTTGTCTGTTAAAACCCTTATTCAATCCCCCCCTTTCTAGTGTTTTTCACGCCTTCATTTGGAATCAGAGCCTGGTTCTGAGTAGTGATAAAGAGTTTGAATCTTTATCAGGAACTTAACAGTGTTCAGTACTGATCCAGATTGTGTGAAAAACAATGGCTTCTCCTGTAGAAACTCCTACAAACAATGTTATTGTTGATAATAACGATAGAGAGCGCTATAGTGCTAAACCTCCTATGTTTGATAGAGAAAAGTTTGACTATTGGAAGGATAGAATTGAAACGTACTTCTTGGCATTTAATTTTGATCTTTGGGATATGGTAGTTGATGGCTATAGATATCCACTAGATGAAAATGGTGTCAAAATTGCAATGACAGATGACCAAAAGAAAGCTTACAAGAATCATTTCAAAGCTATGTAAACATAGAGAGACAAAGACTTCTCAAGTAGAAGAAGATTCTGAAGAATCTGAAGAAGACTCAGGCGAAGATGAAATTTCTCTAATATCCAGAAGATTAAATCAGTTATGGAAACATAGAGAGAGCAAGTTCAGAAGACCGATAAGATCAAAGGACGGAGCTGAGTCATCATCTGATCAAAGAAAAGGTTCTAGAAGGGAAGTTATATGTTACAAGTGCAATGAGCCTGGAAACTACAAGAATGACTATCCAAAGCTTAGGAAAGACAAGAAGCCCAGAAAAATGTTTAAAGCTAAGAAGGGTCTCATGGCATCATGGGATGACTCTGAATCTGGAGGGGAAGATTCTACTGAAGAATAGGCTAATATGGAATTCATGTCAGAAGCTGGCTCAAGAAGAGCTATTCTAGAAAGTGAATTATCAACTGATGATGAGTCAGACTCTAATAATGAACAAGAGGTACTTCTCTTTCTCGTAGTAAACTTGAATCTTACTTTTCTGAATTAATGAAATCTTCTGAGTAACAAATACAAAATTCTAAAAGAGGATTCTGTAGTTATGTCTGAGAAATCTACTGAATATGAGCGAGATATGTTTGAAAAATTATTTGTTTTATAAAAATCAAACCTTGCTCGTAAAAGTAAGATCTCTAAGTTAGAAGATGAAGTCATGTCTATGGCATCTGTTACTCATGAAGCAATCAGATACGATAGAGCCTTTCAACATTTCTTGGTTAAAAGCATAGACAGAAGCAAAATGGTTTCAATGATCTATGGTGTTAGTAGAAATGGAGTTAGAGGATTGGGATATTTAGAACCTCTCAAGAATTCCAATAAAACTGAGTTTGTTATTCCAAAACACCTATCTGAACATTTTGTTCTTGCTGGCACTGAACTAGATTTTTCTGAACATGAAGGTTTTGACTCTATTATATCACATTCAAAGGCACAGAAGGAAACTTCTAAACCTAAATATCATGCATAGATCCACTTGATTATACTGTTGCACATGAATCCAAAGGAATAAAAACCTTTGGAACTACTAACAAGAAAGGACCCAGAAAGTGGGTACCTAAAAATGAGATAGTTTATGTTACCGACATCCTTAATGGAGCCATTGAAACACCAATCATAGTACCTGGACAGAGGTTGCTCGCGACACATCACGGTAGAAAGGCATATGTTCCAAGATTTGGAACTTAAAGTTGGTGGAGTCGTTGGCTTTGGAGGTAATCAGAAAGGGAAGATCATTGGCTCTGGAATCGTAGGTAATTGATCGGTAAAATAGCAAGTGTACTATTTTGCCTCTGTAGTAATAAAGGGAAAATTCCCCGAATGTCGATCTCAAGGACTGCGTGATATTATAGAGTAATGTGGAATTCAATTAAACAAAAAGCCTTGGGGGGTTTTGGTTTTGTTGGATTAAATCCTTGCAAAGAAATAATAACAAGAAAATAAATTGATTTTTTACTATCAAATATATGAGATGCTAGGGTGAGTGGTTGATTTGGCATGTAACACTCAGAATTGAGATCTCTTCAACAAGTTCATAACATTCAGTTACCAATCTTTAGGATGTTTTCTCCTAAGCCCGTAGTGAGAAAACCTTTGGTCTTCCAACCTAATTCCTAAGTCCTTAGGAACCTAAATTGAAACCAAGCCTTTATTTTATCAAGATTATATGGTGATTATAGGGTATCCCTAGTCCTAGGTGATATCTACTATACTCAAATTATGCACAAACCCTAACAACTACAGACTTGTACCTGTTAGCCATGGATTAATCCTTATTTGACCGATAAAGAAAACATGAAGAACATTGCAAAATTTAACTGAATACTATAAACCAATGTATTGACGAAATCACAAATTCATAGTTATTACAAAACCAAATCAGGACCACCCCCTAGCATTGGGGGGTTTAGCCTCTCATAATATTCAAGAAACAAAAAGTAAAGAATTTAGACATTGCAAAGATAATTGGGAACTTTGATCTTCATTGGTGTCCACGGTTGAATCTCTCCGTCTCCGAAACCCTTGAAGAAGCTATCTTCTCCTCTTTCTAGAATTCTATCGTATGATACAAAAAGTACCCCAAAATCACTTCAAACATAAACCTAAATAGTCTCCATACAAGCTTCAATCAGTACAAAGTCAAAACTGCCCTTGGATTTAAACTTCAATGTCCAAAACTCAAATAATGGACTTTTACGCGCTTGCCAACACGGGCCGTGCCAAGCCACACGGCCGCCCGTGTTGGCCCCCTGGAAGTTGTATGAGTTACGCTCCTGCCAACACGGGTCGTGCCAGGCCACATGGGTGGCCGTGTTGGCTCCCTGGATTTTGTATGGATCTTTCTTTGAAACCTGACACGGGTTGTATGCTGAAACACTGGCCGTGTTGGACCCTAAAACCTTGAATTTTCATCTTTCTCTTGCTTCTCCTTCCTTCATAGTTGCTTCGACAATTAAGATGACTTGTTCAAACCTGAAACTTGTACACAACTAAACATACGGCATAAAAACATCTAAAACTTAAATAAATAAATAAAACAAACAACGAAAAACATCAACATCATAAAATGCGAGAAACTTAAACACTTTCAACAAAACTCACAACAAAGTGTTACCGAATTGATAGATGTGGACCGAATGTATGATGAAATTTAAATGAAAATGGTGACCGATCAAAACCCCAAACTTATCTCATTGCTTGTCCTCAAGTGATGTAAGAGACCAAACAGAGGTCACCCTGGATTTTCCTTTCCATAACACTGCCGATGTTATTCGCAACTTGCGCCGACCTTTCTGAGAGAACCTCTAGCTCTCCAAACCGAACTTTCTACCACACTTCCACATCAGAGTACCTTTTTACCTGCAAGCTTTTTACACTTCTCACCAAATCTCTCAGGGTTAAAGTGTTTTGCACTCACGAAATAAAGGTATGCAATATCAACTCTTAATTTTTGAATAAATTCTACCTTCACTACACAAACAAAGTTCACACACTTTTTGAGGTCTTTTTGGGTTGTAATGGGGTTTAGGTACGGTGGGATACACAAGGAAATGGATAAACAATTGGTTTTGGGTTTGGCATTCATGTTGTGTTTCTCGTAATTGTGCTCAACTTGTTACACTGGGAATTTATTCGACTTAGACTCTTTTGCTTCACTCAATTCTTCTGTGAGTGCTTAATGTAACTGAGTCTTTCATTCGGGCAAGTTTTTCTCTTTCTTTTTTTTTTCGAGACATACATTCATATGTCTCAAAATTTTTATTTGCATTTTTTTTTCTTTTTACACTTTCCCTCTTCTTTGATGATTACTACCCCAAACTTAGATTTTAGCACAACTCTGAAAACCACAACATTTATGCCGAGCAAGGGTTGGAAGTGTTTGGCTACGGGTTAACAGATATGGTTATAACAAACAAAAGGATATGGCTCAACTGGGTAACAAAGGATAAACATATAATTTAGGATGGCTAGAAAGGCTCAGGTGGTAAAACAAACAAATGCCTCAGTGTGTGTCCTCATATTATGCTGTGTCAGTAGAACATATGCAAAATCAAAATGATAAAGTCATACCTGAATGAACTCTCATGATGATCATCTATTGTGTTTGGCTTTTTATAATCTCACCATGTTGGATAAGCTTACAGGTTCCAAAGCACTCCTCGTGTCATGTGGCTTCTTTTCCGGCGCAGGTACACCATACAATCCTCTTTGTCCAGTATCACCAAGTTGCGTCCAACAGTTACTTTTCTTTCGGCTGCATCAACTTCCAGGGTGCCTCGGGGAAATAAGTTTAGGTTTCACCTTTCATCCACTAACTACCATTCATCATTCATTCGGCATCCATCAATCAATCTATCACACAATGTCAACACAACACACAAACAAAAACAAAAATGGAAAACAACTAAAAGCAAATGTAAAGAACCCCTCCCACACTTGAACTAAACATTGGCCTCAATGTTTTAGAACAAGCCTTGGAGAGGTTACTTACAGAGGGTATTGCACTCCAATGATCACTTCCGAGCTTTCAATAGAGATGCCCTCTTTTATTTCCTGAAAATAAAGCAAATAAACAGAGAAATTAATTATTAAAACCGTGGGTTGCCTCCCACGGAGCACTTCGTTTAACGTCGCATGGCTCGACGGTCCATTACCCTTTATTATGGAGGGTATTTCCTTTTCCAAACCTTGTTGCTTGCCACTTCCGCAACCACGAACTCATGAAGATGGAAAGCATGGACAAATTTTCTCTTCAATTCACTTCCCACATTCTTCTTGACTTTGTTAGCCTTCTTAGGATTTTTGATAGCCACATAAGTTGGTTCCACCTGAGAGGCTATGCTTGAAACTTTTTCTTGGAGCTGTTTAGGCCTTTTGTCTTTTTCCTCACTTTCCGCCATATCAATAGAAGTTTGATCATTTACACCTGTCTTATGTTTCTTAACTCCTAACATCTTCAAGGTAACTTCTTCTTCAAATGCTTTCAGCGTTAATGTCCCTTTTTCAATGTCAAAGTTGCAGCGGCCTGTCAACAAAAAGGGTCTCCCAAGAAGGATAGGAGTTTCTTCATCTTCCGGAATGTCCATGATGTGGAAGTCAACAGGGAATACAAACTTATCAACCTCAACTAGTACATCTTCAGCTACCCCATATGATTTCTTGATGGTGTGATCAGCGAACTTTAACTTTTTCTTACTTTCCTTAACCTCTCCCAATTCAAGCTTTTTGAAAATAGATAGTGGCATTAAACTCACACTGGAACCGAAATCGATGAGTACCTTTTTGAACATTCTATTTTTGATAGTGCATGGTATCGCCACAGCTCCAGGGTCTTTCCTCTTGGTTGGGATCTTCCTTACTGACGAGACAATACCACACTTCTCAGTTGCAATTTTTTGTTCTCCTTCCACTGATCTCTTTTTCGCCATTACCTCCTTCATAAATTTCTTATACAAGGGCATATGCTCAAGTGCTTTGAAAAAGGGTAGATTAACCTCTAACTTTTTGAACAAAGTAGTAAACTTATCAAAGTCTTTCTCTTTTGAATCCTTCTTTGTCACTCTGGAAGGGAAAGGTAGTTTGATCACCGGTTCCACATCTTTCTTATTTTTTTCTTCAAATGGTTTAACCGGTGGTACCATAACTTCTGGCTCTTTCTGATTTTCTCTTATTTTCAAATCCACCTCTATTACCATGGGGTCATCGATTTCCTCTTTTTCTTTTTGCGATTCCGACACTTTCTTACTCCTTGTTGTAACAGCATTAATCTTCTCTTGGTCTTTCGGATTTTTCACAGTTGAGCTCGGAAGGGTACGTTGTGCCTGTAGAGTGAGATGATGTGCTATTTGACCCACTTGAACTTCCAAATTTTTGATTGAAGCTGTGATGTTCCTGTGGTTGGTTCTTGTCTATTCTTGAAACTGAGAGCATTGTCCAGCCAATCTCTCGATAGCTACTTCCCACCCCGCCTTCTGAGGGCCTTGTTGTTGTTGATCTTTCCAAGCAAAATTTGGATGATTCTTCCACCCTGGATTATAGGTGTTAGAATACAGATTGTTTTGCCTCAGGAATTTGATTTCTTCAATCTGCTTGGGAGTAGCAACACAATATACAGTTTGGTGAGGACCCTGGCAAATTTCACAACTTACATGTTGAGCTTGTTGAACTTGAGCTACCTGTTGTTTACCTATGTTCATAGCCTTCAGTTTCTTCTCAACTTCTGCAGCTATAACATCTTCAACCCGAATTTTTGAAGTTTCCAGCTTAAGATCAATGATTCCTTCCAGTTTGCTAGCACACCTGTCATACAACTCCAAATGCTCATTTACAGCTATTGCTTCAATGATTTTGATGATGCCGGAGGCTGTTGTGAAATTTGTTGAGCCTCCAGCTGCTGTATCAATCAACTGCTTTGTTTTCATTTTGAGCCTATTGACAAATACTTGCATCTGTTCAGTCTTATACATATTATGAGTGGGACATGCTACTAGAGTTCTTTTGAATCTTTTGTAGGCATCTCCTAAGGGCTCTCCCTCCTTCTGCTTGAAGTTCAAGATGTCATACCTCTTCCTTATAAATACAGATGTAGGAAAATACTCATTCAAGAAAGCTTTCTTCATCTCTTTCCATGACGTGATACTGCCCGCTGGAAGAGAATAGAACCACTCTTCTGCTTCTTCGGCCAAGGTGAACAGGAACATTCTCAGCTTCTTTACCTCTTCTGTATGCCCTTCAATTTTTAAAGTCGTACTCATGGTAAGAAACCTCAGTAGGTGCTTATTTGCATCTTCATTAACCTTTCCGGTGAAAGGCTTTCTTTCCAGCTGATTTATTGTGCTCGGATGCAATTGAAAATTGGCCGCATTTACTGGTTGGTTGACAATTGTCAGTCTACCCCCCGACATGTTTGTAGCACCGTAGTCACCAAGGAGTCTCTCCGGCGCTGGTGGATTCTCTCCCATGACTTCTTCTTCACTTTCAGAATCTAAACCAGAATGAACTGAAACAATATCTTCTTCAGATTCCAGTTTTTCTCGACGAGCTTGTCTGTGCCTTGCGTGTAAAGTTCTTTCGATTTCTGCGTCAAAAAGAAATTCAGCTGAGGCCTTACCTCGCATAAACAGATTAGAAAATTATTAGAATGAGGGAAAAAAATAAAAATTGCAGAAAACAAAATTTTAGTCGCAGAGCAACAAAATTCTAATTGAAATAACTCTAAAACTCTATAATCTTTTGCAGTCCCCGACAACGGCGCCAAAAACTTGATCGGTAAAATAGCAAGTGTACTATTTTGCCTTTGTAGTAATAAAGGGAAAATTCCCCGAATGTCGATCTCAAGGACTGCGTGATATTATAGAGTAATGTGGAATTCAATTAAACAAAAAGCCATGGGGGTTTTGGTTTTGTTGGATTAAATCCTTGCAAAGAAATAATAACGAGAAAATAAATTGATTTTTATTATCAAATATATGAGATGCTACGGTGAGTGGTTGATTTGGCATGTAAGACTCAGAATTGAGATCTCTTCAACAAGTTCATAACATTCAGTTACCAATCTTTAGGATGTTTTCTCCTAAGCCCTTAGTGAGAAAACCTTTGGTCTTCTAACCTAATTCCTAAGTCCTTAGGAACCTAAATTGAAACCAATCCTTTATTTTATCAAGATTATATGGTGATTATAGGGTATCCCTAGTCCTAGGTGATATCTACTATACTCAAATTATGCACAAACCCTAACAACTACAGACTTGTACCTGTTAGCCATGGATTAATCCTTATTTGACCGATAAAGAAAACATGAAGAACATTGCATAATTTAACTGAATACTATAAACCAATGTATTGACGAAATCACAAATTCATAATTATTACAAAACCAAATCAGGACCACCCCCTAGCATTGGGGGGTTTAGCCTCTCATAATATTCAAGAAACAAAAAGCAAAGAATTTAGACATTACAAAGATAATTGGGAACTTTGATCTTCAATGGTGTCCACGGTTGAATCTCTCCGTCTCCGAAACCCTTGATGAAGCTATCTTCTCCTCTTTCTGGAATTCTATCGTATGATGCAAAAAGTACCCCAAAATAACTTCAAACATAAACCTAAATAGTCTCCATGCAAGCTTCAATCAGCACAAAGTCAAAAGTGCCCTTGGATTTAAATTTCAATGTCCAAAATTCAAATAATGGACTTTTACGCGCCTGCCAACACGGGCCGTGCCAAGCCACACGGCCGGCCGTGTTGGCCCCCTGGAAGTTGTATGAGTTATGCTCCTGCCAACACGGGCCGTGCCAGGCCACAGGGCGGCCGTGTTGGCTCCCTGGATTTTGTATGGATCTTTCTTTGAAACCTGACACGGGCCGTGTGCTGAAACACTGGCCGTGTTGGACCCCAAAACCTTGAATTTTCATCTTTCTCTTGCTTCTCATTCCTTCATGGTTGCTTTGACAATTAAGATGACTTGTTCAAACCTGAAACTTGTACACCACTAAACATACGGCATAAAAACATCTAAAACTTAAATAAATAAATAAAACAAACAACGAAAACATCAACATCATAAAATGCGAGAAACTTAAACACTTTCAATAAAACTCACAACAAAGTGTTACCGAATTGATAGATGTAGACCGAATGTATGATGAAATTTAAATGAAAATGGTGACCGATCAGTAATGGTAAGCTTCCTTCTATTAAAAATGTTCTTTTAGTTAAGGATATGATGCATAACCTATTGTCAGTTAGTCAACTTAGTGACAATGGTCATCACGTTATTTTTAATCAATCGTCTTGTAAAGCTGTAAGTCAGAAAGATAGTTCAGTCATGTTTAATGGTAAGAGGAAGAACAACATTTACAAAATAAGATTATCTGATTTGAAAACTCAAAATGTAAAATGTCTCATGTCAGTTAATGAAGAGCAATGGGTCTGGTATAGACGTTTGGGCCACATTAGTATGAGAAAAATTTCTCAGCTAAATAAGCTTGGATTAGTCAGAGGCTTGCCTAATCTGAAGTTTTCTTCAGATGCTCTTTATGAAGCATGTCAGAAAGGAAAGTTTATAAAAACATCTTTCAAAGCAAAGAAAGTTGTCTCTACCTCTAGGCCATTTGAACTTCTTCACATTGATCTGTTTGGACCAGTGAAAACTACTTCTCTCAATGGAAAGAAATATGGACTAGTCATTGTTGATGACCACAACAGATGGACATGGGTAAAATTCTTAAGGCACAAGGATGAGTCACACTCTGTATTTGCCACCTTCTGTTCTCAAGTGCAAAATGAAAAGAATTGCAAAATAGTCAAAGTCAGAAGTGATCACGGTAGTGAATTTGAGAATAAAGACTTCGAGATTTTGTTTGACAAATATGGAATATCACATGATTTCTCTTGTCCCATAACTCCACAACAGAATGGTGTTGCAGAAAGAAAGAACAGAACCTTGCAAGAAATGGCTCGCACCATGATCCAAGAAACTGACATGGCTAAGCATTTTTAGGCAAAAGCTGTGAATACAGCATGTTATGTTCAACATAGGACTTCTATAAGACCTATTTTGGGAAAGACTCCATACGAATTGTGGAAGAATAGAAAGCCCAACATTTCTTATTTTCATCCTTTTGGATGTATATGTTTCATGCTCAATACTAAAGAGAATCTGAGTAAATTTGACTCCAAAGCACAGAAGTGTCTGCTGTTAGGATACTCTGAACGCTCAAAAGGCTACAGAATCTATAACACTGAAACACGGATTGTGGAAGAATTAATTCATGTCAGATTCGATGATAAGCTTGACTCGGAAAAGTCAAAGCTAGTTGAAAAGTTTGTAGATTTGGAGATAACCTTATCAGAACCCAAAGAGAAAGAATCAGAAGCTCTTGTAGTTGAAGTTGTCGATATTTCATCAGATCCCCTGCAACAGAAGAATAGTGGAATTGCAAACTCACACCCTGAAGAATTAATTTTGGGAAACAAAGATGCTCATGTAAGAACTAGATCAGCTTTTAAACCGACTGAAGAAACTCTTCTGAGATTGGTATCTCTAATTGAACCCACATCTATTGAAGAAGCTCTTATATACAAGGACTGGATTTTGGCAATGGAGGAAGAATTAAACTTACTCACAAAGAATGACGTTTGGGATCTTGTTTAGAAACCTAAAGGTTCCCATGTGATTGGAACCGGATGAGTGTTTAGAAACAAGTTCAGTGAGAAAGGCGAAGTTGTTAGAAACAAGGCATGACTGGTTGCTCAAGGTTATAGTCAACAAGAAGGGATAAACTATACAGAAACATTTGCTCCAGTCGCCAGGTTATAAGAAATTCATTTACTAGTTTCCTTCTATGTTAATAATAACATAATTCTTTATCAAATGGATGTTAAGAGTGCATTTCTGAATGGTTACATATCTGAAGAAGTGTATGCCAAAAAACCTCCAGGATTTGAAAGCTCTGAAAAACCATATGCTGTTTACAAACTTAGAAAATCACTCTACGGTCTGAAACAAGCTTGAATAGTTTTCTTTTAGAAAATAAATTCACCAGAGGTATGGTTTGTAAAACTCCATATTTTCATAATTTAATTTTAAATTTATTTAATTGAATTATGGAGAATTATTTGGAATTATTGAGAGCTATGGAGAAATTAAGCAAATGGGCTTAAGTCGTGATTAGTAAAGAGGGGGGGGGGTGTATTGGTAGGCCCTATTGCTAATTAAAATAGTTTTATTTTATTTTCCACAAAAAAGAGGAATTGTGGGAAAGAGGAAAAAAACCAAGGAGAAGAGAAAAGCTTGAACGTGAAAAGAGAAGAGAAGCAGAGAAGTGCGACAGAGGAAGAGCGAAGAATCAACCTTCAGGTAAGGGGGGACTCTTCCATTTATCTTCTATTATGGGGTTATAGGTAGTAGGATAGAATTGATCATGTTGTTTATGCCAATTGAGTTATGTTAGGTTTTAGGATGTTAGGTTGGGGTTTGGATAATTGATGAATGTTACACGAATTGGTGAATTCTAGATGTTAGATACTGATATGGTGTTAATAGATGCTTATTATGGGCTAGATATGTGTTATAATATGCGTCGTTTTACTGTACGTGAAATCTGGTTGAAATGGAATCGGTTTGGTAATGATTCGGTGAAAGAAGGACAAAATTGTAGGCTGTTTTCTGTGATTCGGATTCTTGGAAATCGCCAGATCGCGCCGCGTCGAGGAGTTGGCGCCGCGAACTGCTTGGCAGAAAGTCAGGAAGTTTTGATGTATTCAGTACGCGCCGCGAGCACATGGTTGCGCCGCGAAGGCGTACTTCTTTTCTCGTTTCGCGCCGCGAACACCTGTTTGCGTCGCGAAGTGCTTGGCAGAAGGTTAAGGAATTTTTACTCGCTCAGTTCGCGCCGCGAACCAATGTTGGCGCCGCGTGCTGTTAGTGACATGCCATTTTGAAGAGTTTAAAGATGTGTAACTTTTAAACCGTAAACCGGATTTTGGTGCCGTTTCGAGCATGGTGAAGCTAAGAAAATAATTTACATAATAAAATGGTGTTTTGAGTAGTGACTCAAAATTATTTTTAAAACACTCGATTTTATTTGGTTGTGGTGGTTTATGCTTACAGGTACACTAATGAATGTTTTACTTGTTATGATGTTGTGATTGTAACTGGTGGTTGATATACATATATTGTCGATGTAAAATATGTGTTTTGTTATGGTTGAGGATATTATAAACTATATGTGGCTATCGATTGTTGTGTTGGTTGATGATTATGGTATCTGGTTGTTTAATGTTGATGATGAGCATGTTATGGTTGATACATGCATTTCATAATCATTATGTTGCTGGTCCTTGACGATGGTGGATTAGTGGTAGCTAATTCCCATTGTGTGGAATTAGTGAGTGGGTGTTGCCGTATCCTTGACGATGGTGGATCGGTGAGATGGGTTATCCCAGATTTTGGTACCACATGCATGTAGTTGCATTACATTAGGCTACTTGTGTTATTATAACATGAATGGAAGATTGTCCAATGTTATAATATGTGTTGATTGTGTGTTTGTTGTACTGATTGTGTGGTTGTGAATCTGATCGTAACTGTAATTGGGTGAATGATATATGATTGATATTCTATTATCTATATCTTATAACATTAGTTAAATGTGAATGAGACTCACCCTTACTGTTGTTATTTTTTCAGATTGAGGAATAGCTCTCGTACTTGGTGAGGATTAGCTCGTCGAGTAGTTCGTTAGAGTCAGTTGGGTCCGTGTCATGCTCTGGTCGTGTAACACTGGGAACGTTATTTAGAGTTACTTGTTAAACTCTTTTTATTTGGGTGGATTGATTATGTTGGTGTTTTAAGTCTATGACTTGGTTGTTTTATTATTCAGATGTTAAAGATAATTCCGATGTGTTAACATGATGATCTGAATAAGTTTGGTTTGACGTTCTCTTTTATGGCATGACATGAGTATTGTTTAATTATATGGAAGTTGTAATGCCCTTTTTTCATGTTTACTCTGATTATCGTTTAATATTTATGTGGGGTATTAGAAGGGTGTTACAATAGTGGTATCAGAGCATAGTCGGTCGTTTGAGTCAGAGTCTTAGTGTCGGTTAATCCCTCGTATGCGATTAGTGTAAGATTGACACTATCGATACTTCTTATTCTAATAAATATTGTTTTATATTTAGCAGAACAATGGCCGGAAGAGGAGGAAGAAACGACGACGCAATTGCTGAGGCTCTGGGTATGATTGCTGGTGTGCTGGGAGGGAATGCCAATGGGGCTGAAATTAGTGCGCACAGGCAACTGAACAGTTTTCAGAGGAACAACCCTCCGCTGTTCAAAGGCACTCACGATCCCGAAGGCGCTCAGAGGTGGCTGAAGGAGATTGAAAGGATCTTCCGGGTGATTGATTGCGATGAAAATCTGAAGGTGAAATATGGTACTCACGGGCTATCTGAAGAAGCTGATGATTGGTGGATGGCTAGTAGGGATGAACTGTAAGCTGCTGGTGTTGCAATTAATTGGGCTGTGTTCAAGAGAGAATTCTTGCGGAGGTACTTTCCTGAGGATGTTAGAGGCAGGAAAGAGGTCAAATTTTTGGAGCTGACACAAGGTAACATGACCGTGCTGGAGTATGCGTCCAAGTTTGTTGAGCTGGCGAAGTATTATGTCCACTACAACAATGATGAGGCTAGCGAGTTCTCGAAGTGTGTTAAGTTTAAGAATGGTCTTCGTGACGAGATTAAACAGGGTATTAGATATCAGAGGATTCGCAGGTTTGTTGATTTGGTTGACTGCAGCCGAATCTTTGAAGAGGACAATATTAAGCTGAAGTCGTCACACTCTCGCGAGTTAGTCGACAAGAAAGGGAAGAAGCATATGGATCGTGGCAAGCCGTATGGTAAAGGTAACCAGAGAGCTGAAGGATAGAAAAACACTTAGAAAGGGGGGGGGGGTTTGAATAAGTGTAGCTTTAAAAACTTGACAGATAAAAAATAAATTGCACAGTTATTTTTATCCTGGTTCGTTGTTAACTAAACTACTCCAGTCCACCCCCGCAGAGATGATTTACCTCAACTGAGGATTTAATCCACTAATCGCACGGATTACAATGGTTCTCCACTTAGTCAGCAACTAAGTCTTCCAGAGTCTTCTGATCACACACTGATCACTCCAGGAACAACTGCTTAGATACCCTCTAAGACTTTCTAGAGTATTCTGATCCACACGATCACTCTAGTTACAACCTGCTTAGATACCCTCTAAGACTTCCTAGAGTATTCTGATCCACACGATCACTCTAGTTCCTTACAGCTTAATGTAATCAATTCTAAGAGTATTACAATTGCTTCTTAAAAGCTATAATCACAAACTGTGATATTTCTCTTAACGTTTAAGCTTAATCTCACTAATATATTACAACAGCAATGTAGTGAGCTTTGATGAAGATGAAGATTCTGAGCTTTGAATAGAACAGAGTTTCAGCAAGTTAATATGAGTTGTTTTTGTTCAGAATCGTTAACCTTGCTTCTCATCAGAACTTCATATTTATAGGCGTTGGAGAAGATGACCGTTGAGTGCATTTAATGCTTTGCGTGTTCCGTACAGCATCGCATTTAATGTTATACGCTTTTGTCAACTACCTCGAGCCTTGTTCACGCTGTGTCTACTGACGTTGCCTTTAATAGCTTTTAACGTTCCTTTTGTCAGTCAGCGTAGCTTGCCACTTGTACTTCCTTCTGATCTGATGTTTTTGAATACAATGTTTGAATATCATCAGAGTCAAACAGCTTGGTGCAAAGCATCTTCTGATCTTCTGACCTTGAAGTGCTTCTGTGCGTGATACCATCAGAACTTCAGTGCTTCTGATCTCACGTTCTTCTGATGCTTCCATAGACCCATGTTCTGATTCTGCTTCGACCATCTTCTGATGTCTTGCCAGACCATGTTCTGATGTTGCATGCTGAACCCTTTGAGACAAAGCTTCTGAGCGCTGAATTATGCATACTCTTTATATATTTCCTGAAAAGGAAATTGCATTGGATTAGAGTACCATATTATCTTAAGCAAAATTCATATTATTGTTATCATCAAAACTAAGATAATTGATCAGAACAAATCTTGTTCTAACAATCTCCCCCTTTTTGATGATGACAAAAACATATATAAATGATATGAATTTGCGATCAGAAAGAGCAGACGGCAAAAGACAAATTACACAGCTATAGCATAAGCATAGGAATATGTCTCCCCCTGAGATTAACAATCTCCCCCTGAGATAAATAATCTCCCCCTGAAATAAATACTCGAAGAACTTTAATAAAAGACTTCCCTGATTATTTCGGTAGAGACAATCACATAAGCTTCTGTCTTCAGAGAATTCATAGCTTCTGACTTCTGCTTCCATTGGACAGCTTCAGAACTAGAATTTCTTTAGATCCCTAGAACACTCACAGCTTCTGATTCCTGCTTCCATCTAGGACAGCTTCAGAACTAGAATTTCTTTAATCTTCAGAACATTCACAGCTTCTGATTTCTGCTTCCATTTAGGACAGCTTCAGAACTTGAATTTCTTTGATCTTCAGAACATTCACAGCTTCTGATTTCTGCTTCCATTTAGGACAGCTTCAGAACTTGAATTTCTTTGATCTTCAGAACATTCACAGCTTCTGATTTCTGCTTCCATTTAGGACAGCTTTAGAACTTGAGTTTTCTGGATCTTTAGAACATTCACAGCTTCTGATTTCTGCTTCCCTCGGATAGCTTCAGAGCTTTGAATTTCTACCAACATCACTTCATGCTAGATTTGTATCAGAACATTGTTGAATGTACCAGAGCATCATCAGAGCATCTCTACATCCTGAAATGTTACAGAACAAAAACTAAACGACAAAAGTCAGCATGAACGAGTCAGAACATAAGATGTATATTAGAACACATGATATGTATCAGAGCCATATAGGCTAAAATAATGTATCAGAGCAAATAGAATTTTGTCAGAGCAAATAGACAAATATGGATCAAATTCTATTATCAGTGCTTCTGATTCATTCTTCTTTCTTGCTTCTGATTTCTGAAGCTTGACAGCACTTAGCTTGCTTCAGTTTCCATGAGCTTATTCTTTTTACAGAATAACACTTCTTATGGTTTTGCTTCTTGTGTTTGCTTTGAAGATTCTCTTCACTTCTTTATACCTGCAAAACACTTAAACCATATAGAACTTGCAGTTCTTGTTAGTAAATGTGTGGGAGCTTTACCCAGCAACTGATAGATTAATCAAATCATTTATCATTTATCTTCTCCCCCTTTTTTGTCATATCATCAAAAAACAGAAAAGATTCAGAGACAAACAAAAAGAGACACACAGAGGAGGAAGATGATTTCATTGAAGTTCAAACATCAGGTACAGAAGTACATGAGGATAAGTAAGATCAGATGCACAAAAACAGATGCAACGAAAAGAAAGAAACAACACAGACTCAATCTAAGATGGCCCTAGCCTTGACAAGATCTTGGCCAGCATCTCTTGAACCTCATTGTTGTGTCCATCTTGCCTCACCATGAAAGTTCTAAACTCAGCATTGAGTGAGCTTTGCTCATCCTGTCTCTTCTGAATTTCTTCCAGAGTCCTTGCAAGACGAGAAGATTCATCAGAAGAAGCTTCACCGCTTTCAACCACAGGAATAGCAACTTGATCTGTAGCTTCCATGGATAGATCATTTGCAGGGATTTCCTCAACAGGATCTGATTCAGCAACATGATCTTCAGCATCTGCTTCTTGCATAGAAGCATCTCCATATTCTGCTTCTGTTGTTGATAGAGCAATAGTTGCTTGCTTCTTGCTATACCAGGAGATCAAATGACTTCCAAGAAATTGGCAACTTCCTGAAGTACTCTTTCTTTCAATTCTGTCTCCAGCATAGTCAGCATCGCAGAATCCTACTAAGTTGTATTCTTTAGATTTTCTGTAAACTAAGCCAACATTAGTAGTACCTTTCAGATACCTTAGAATTCTCTTAACAGCAGTTAAATGAGATTCTCTAGGATCTGATTGGAATCTAGCACACAAACAAACACTGAACAGAATGTCAGGTCTAGAAGCAGTCAAATATAGAAGAGATCCAATCATACCTCTGTATAACTTCTGATCTACCTTCTTACTTACCTCATCCTTACCTAGGATGCATGTTGGATGCATAGGAGTTTTGGCTTCTTTGCAGTCTAGAAGATTAAACTTCTTCAGAAGTTCCTTCACATACTTGGTTTGGTGAACATACGTTCCTTCTGATGTTTGATTTATTTGTATTCCAAGGAAATACTTGAGTTCTCCCATCATGCTCATTTCAAACTCAGCCTGCATAGACTCAACAAACTCCTTTCCAAGTGTAGCATTAGATGTTCCAAAAATAATATCATCTACATATATTTGACAAATTAAAATATCCCTTTTAAAGGTTTTACAAAAGAGAGTAGTGTCCACTTTTCCTCTAGTGAAACCATTATCCAGAAGGAAAGAACTTAAGCGTTCATACCAAGCTCTGGGAGCTTGTTTCAATCCATACAACGATTTCTTTAGTTTAAAAACATGATTAGGAGACATAGAGTCTTCAAAACCAGGAGGTTGATGGACATAAACTTCTTCATCTATATAACCATTTAAGAAGGCACTCTTAACATCCATCTGATAGAGAGTGATGTTATGTTGAGTGGCAAATGAAATTAATAGACGAATAGATTCTAACCTGGCCACTGGTGCAAAGGTTTCTGTATAGTCAATCCCTTCTTGCTGACTATAACCCTGAGCCACCAGTCTGGCTTTGTTCCTTACCACTTCACCTTTCTCACTGAGCTTGTTTCTGAAGACCCATTTTGTACCGATTATATTGAATCCATCTGGTCTAGGAACAAGATCCCAAACATCATTCCTTGTAAACTGATTCAGTTCTTCTTGCATAGCAATTATCCAGTCTGGATCTTCTAGAGCATGATCAACAGAAGTTGGCTCGATCAAAGATACAAGACCTAATTGACAGTCTGCATTGTTCTTAAGGAATGCTCTTGTTCTGATTGGATCATCCTTCTTTCCAAGAATGACATCTTCTGAATGACCAGAGATGAGTCTGGATGATCTTCTGACAGATGGTTCTTCAGAAATGCTTAGATTCTCCAGAGAAGCTGATACTTGATCTTCAGATTCTTTGCTTCTGAGAAGCTCTGCTTCTGATGCGTTGCTTCTTGGCTCAACAACTTCTGATATATCAATATCACAATCTGCAAAATTATCAAACTGCTTTGGTTTTTCAGAACCAAGCTTATCATCAAACCTGATATTGATTGATTCTTCCACAATCAATGTTTCAGTATTGTATACTCTGTAGCCTTTTGAGCGTTCAGAATATCCAAGAAGGAAACATTTTTGTGCTTTGGAATCAAACTTACCAAGATGATCTTTAGTGTTCAGAATAAAGCATACACATCCAAAAGGATGGAAATATGAAATGTTGGGCTTTTTATTTTTCCACAATTCATAAGGAGTCTTATTTAGAATAGGTCTGATAGAGATTCTCTTCTGAATATAGCATGCAGTGTTTATTGCTTCTGCCCAGAAATGCTTAGCCATATTGGTTTCATTGATCATGGTTCTGGCCATTTCTTGCAGAGTCCTATTCTTTCGTTCTACAACTCCATTTTGCTGTGGAGTTCTAGGACAAGAGAAATCATGGGCAATACCATTTTCTTTGAAGAATTCTTCAAAGGATCTGTTCTCAAATTCACCACCATGATCACTTCTGACCTTTATGATTTTACACTCTTTTTCAGATTGAATCTGAATGCAGAAATCAAAGAACACTGAATGAGACTCATCCTTGTGTTTCAAGAATTTTACCCACGTCCAGCGGCTATAATCATCTACGATGACTAATCCATATTTCTTCCCTCTGACAGATGCTGTTTTGACTGGGCCAAACAGATCAATGTGCAAGAGTTCTAATGGCCTTGAGGTAGAAACAACATTCTTGGACTTGAATGCAGGTTTGGAGAACTTGCCCTTCTGACATGCTTCACAAAGAGCATCTGATTTGAATTTCAGATTAGGGAGTCCTCTGACAAGATCCAATTTGTTAATCTGAGAAATCTTTCTCAAACTAGCATGACCTAATCTTCTGTGCCAGACCCACTGCTCTTCAGAAACAGACATAAGACAAGTCACCTTCTGACTCATAAGATCTTGCAGATCTGTCTTATAAATGTTGTTCTTCCTCTTGCCTGTAAATAGGATTGAGCCATCCTTCTGATTTACAGCCTTGCAAGACTTTTGATTAAAGATTATATCATAACCATTGTCACTCAATTGACTGATAGATAAGAGGTTATGTGTTAATCCTTCTACAAGAAGTACATTAGAAATGGAAGGAGAGTTACCAGACTTTATAGTTCCAGAGCCAATTATCTTGCCCTTCTGATCTCCTCCAAACTTGACTTCTCCTCTAGACTTAAGCACCAGGTCTTGGAACATAGACCTTCTTCCTGTCATGTGTCGTGAGCATCCAGAGTCCAGGTACCACGACATGTTGTGCTTTGTCCTTTTTGCAGCCAAGGATATCTGCAATAGGAATAATCTTATCCTTAGGTACCCACATTTTCTTGGGTCCTTTCTTGTTAGATTTTCTCAAGTTCTGATTGAACTTGGGTTTAACATTGTAAGCAATAGGAGGAACAGCATGATAATTTTTAATGTGAGTTTCATGATATTTCCTAGGTTGTGTCACATGCTTTTTGGTGTGTGTTATGTGAAAACTTTGAGCATGTGAAGTGTGCCTAATATCATGGGAGTGGCCATACTTGAACTGATCATACAATGGCTTGTATGTGAATTTCATTTCATCAACAGGTTCAAGTTTGTATGGGGTTTCACCCTCAAAACCAATGCCAACTCTTTTGTTTCCAGACACAGCATATATCATAGAAGCTAGCTGACTTCTGCCAATACTTCTAGATAAGAACTTCCTGAAACTTAAATCATATTCTTTCAGAATATGGTTTAGACTAGGAGTGGATTTTTCTGAATCAGAAGGAGATCCAACATTATTGGATAATTTTAAAAGTTTTTCTTTTAATTCAAAATTCTCCAACTCAAGCTTCTTTGTTTCAAATTCAAATAGCTTTTTCAGCTTTTTGTTTTTGAGACTAATCTGAGACTTGAATTCCAGAAGTTCTGTTAGACCGGAAACTAACTCATCTCTAGTAAGTTCAGAGAATACCTCTTCAGAATCTGATTCTGATGTAGATTCTGATCCGTCATCTTCTGTCGCCATCAGCGCACAGTTAGCCTGCTCATCTTCAGAGTCTGAATCATCTTCTGACTCATCCCAGGTTGCCATAAGACCTTTCTTCTTATGAAACTTCTTCTTGGGATTTTCCTTCTGAAGTTTTGGACATTCATTCTTGAAGTGTCCAGGCTCATTGCATTCATAGCACATGACCTTCTTCTTGTCAAATCTTCTGTCATCATAAGATTCTCCATGTTCAACTTTCTTTGAACTTCTGACGCCTCTGAACTTCCTTTGCTTGTTCTTCCAGAGTTGATTTAGCCTTCTGGAGATCAAGGACAGTTCATTTTCTTCTTCAGATTCTGATTCTTCAGGATCTTCTTCTCTAGCCTGAAAAGCGTTAGTGCATTTCTTGATTTTGGATTTTAATGCAATAGACTTACCTTTCTTTTGAGGCTCGTTTGCATCCAGTTCAATTTCATGACTCCTCAGGGCACTGATCAGCTCTTCCAAAGAGACTTCATTTAGATTCTTCGCAATCTTAAATGCAGTCACCATAGGTCCCCATCTTCTGGGTAAGCTTCTGATGATCTTCTTTACGTGATCAGCCTTTGTGTATCCCTTGTCAAGAACTCTCAATCCAGCAGTAAGAGTTTGAAATCTTGAAAACATCTTTTCAATGTCTTCATCATCCTCCATCTTGAAGGCTTCATACTTCTGGATTAAGGAGAGAGCTTTAGTCTCCTTGACTTGAGCATTTCCTTCATGAGTCATTTTCAAGGACTCATATATGTCATAGGCTGTTTCCCTGTTAGATATCTTCTCATACTCAGCATGAGAGATAGCATTCAGCAAAACAGTTCTGCATTTATGATGATTCCTGAAAAGCTTCTTCTGATCATCGCTCATTTCTTGCCTTGTCAGCTTTACGCCACTGGCATTTACCGGATGTTTGTAACCATCCATCAGAAGATCCCATAGATCACCATCTAGACCAAGAAAGTAACTTTCCAGTTTATCTTTCCAGTATTCAAAGTTTTCACCATCAAATACCGGCGGTCTAGTATAACCATTGTTACCGTTGTGTTGCTCAGCAGAGCCAGATGTAGATGTAGACTTTGCAGTTTCATCAGCCATCTTTTACTGAAGCGTTTTTCTCTTCCTGAATCTTTTCTAAACACGGTTAAGTGCTTGCACCTTAGAACCGGCGCTCTGATGCCAATTGAAGGATAGAAAAACACTTAGAAAGGGGGGGTTTGAATAAGTGTAGCTTTAAAAACTTGACAGATAAAAAATAAATTGCACAGTTATTTTTATCCTGGTTCGTTGTTAACTAAACTACTCCAGTCCACCCCCGCAGAGATGATTTACCTCAACTGAGGATTTAATCCACTAATCGCACGGATTACAATGGTTCTCCACTTAGTCAGCAACTAAGTCTTCCAGAGTCTTCTGATCACACACTGATCACTCCAGGAACAACTGCTTAGATACCCTCTAAGACTTTCTAGAGTATTCTGATCCACACGATCACTCTAGTTACAACCTGCTTAGATACATTCTAAGACTTCCTAGAGTATTCTGATCCACACGATCACTCTAGTTCCTTACAACTTAATGTAATCAATTCTAAGAGTATTACAATTGCTTCTTAAAAGCTATAATCACAAACTGTGATATTTCTCTTAACGTTTAAGCTTAATCTCACTAATATATTACAACAGCAATGTAGTGAGCTTTGATGAAGATGAAGATTCTGAGCTTTGAATAGAACAGAGTTTCAGCAAGTTAATATGAGTTGTTTTTGTTCAGAATCGTTAACCTTGCTTCTCATCAGAACTTCATATTTATAGGCGTTGGAGAAGATGACCGTTGAGTGCATTTAATGCTTTGCGTGTTCCGTACAGCATCGCATTTAATGTTATACGCTTTTGTCAACTACCTCGAGCCTTGTTCACGCTGTGTCTACTGACGTTGCCTTTAATAGCTTTTAACGTTCCTTTTGTCAGTCAGCGTAGCTTGCCACTTGTACTTCCTTCTGATCTGATGTTTGTGAATACAACGTTTGAATATCATCAGAGTCAAACAGCTTGGTGCAAAGCATCTTCTGATCTTCTGACCTTGAAGTGCTTCTGTGCGTGATACCATCAGAACTTCAGTGCTTCTGATCTCATGTTCTTCTGATGCTTCCATAGACCCATGTTCTGATTCTGCTTCGACCATCTTCTGATGTCTTGCCAGACCATGTTCTGATGTTGCATGCTGAACCCTTTGAGACAAAGCTTCTGAGCGCTGAATTATGCATACTCTTTATATATTTCCTGAAAAGGAAATTGCATTGGATTAGAGTACCATATTATCTTAAGCAAAATTCATATTATTGTTATCATCAAAACTAAGATAATTGATCAGAACAAATCTTGTTCTAACAAGAGCTGGAGGTTGGAAGAAGCCTAGTGGGGGAGACTCAAGTGCCCCTATTAAGTGCTTCAAGTGTGGAGAACCTGGACATCGCATTCATGAGTGCAAAAGTGAAGAAAAGAAGTGCTAAAAATGTGGAAAGGCAGGTCACATTGCTATTGAGTGCAAAGGGAATACTATAACTTGTTTCAACTGCGGAGAAGAGGGCCATATTAGTCCTAAGTGTCCTAAGCCGAGGAAGAATCAAGCTGGTGGTAAAGTGTTCGCCTTATCTGATTCCGAGACTACTCCAGAGGATCGGTTAATTAAAGGTATGTGTTTTATTCATGGCACTCCTTTAATTGCGATTATAGACACTGGGGCGACACATTCTTTTATTTCTATGGATTGTGCTAAAAGGTTGAATTTAGAAATATCTGATATAAATGGAAGTATGGTTATTGACACTCCTGCGTCGGGTTCAGTAACTACTTCATTTGTTTGCTTGAATTGTCCAATTGATATCTTTGGTAGAGAATTCAGAATGGATTTAGTGTGCCTTCCGTTGGAACAACTCGATGTTATTCTGGGAATGAACTGGTTGCAATTCAATCGGGTTCATATCAATTGTTTCTCGAAGACGGTTATTTTTCCGGAAGATGTGAGTGGGGAATGTTTGGAGATGACTGTTAGGAAGGTAGATGAAGCAGTTAAGGACGGGTCTGCGGTGTTTATGTTGATTGCATCTATGGCAGTGAAGGAGAAAGTGATGATTCGTGAATTATCGGTAGTATGCGACTTTCCCGAAGTCTTTCCAGAAGATGTTAGAGAGTTGTCACCTGAGAGAGAAGTGGAATTTGCTATTGAGTTAATTCCGGGAACTAGTCCTGTGTCGATGGCACCTTATCGTATGTCAGCATTAGAATTGACTGAATTGAAGAGTCAATTGGAAGAGTTACTTGAGAAGGAATTTATTTGTCCTAGTGTTTCACCGTGGGGTGCACCTGTGTTATTAGTAAAGAAGAAAGAAGGCTCGATGAGGCTGTGTGTGGATTATAGACAGCTGAATAAAGTTACTATCAAAAATCGGTATCCGTTGCCGAGGATTGATGATCTAATGGATCAACTGGTTGGGGCGTGCTTGTTCAGTAAGATTGACTTGAGGTCGGGATATCATCAGATTCAGGTGAAGACAGACGATATTGAAAAGACTGCATTTAGAACGAGGTATGGTCATTACGAATATACTGTGATGCCATTTGGAGTTACTAATGCACCTGGTGTTTTTATGGAATATATGAATAGGATCTTTCATCCTTATCTCGACCAGTTCGTAGTGGTGTTTATAAATGATATTTTAATATATCCTAAGAATGAAGAAGAGCATGCAAATCATCTTAGAGTGGTATTAGAATTGCTTAAAGAGAAGAAACTGTATGCTAAACTGTCGAAGTGTGATTTCTGGTTAAGCGAAGTTAGTTTCCTTGGACATGTGATTTCCAAAAATGGTATCGCCGTGGATCCAACAAAGGTAGAAGCTGTGTCTCAGTGGGAAGCTCCGAAGTCAGTTTCTGAAATCCGTAGTTTTCTTGGTATGGCAGGTTATTATAGAAAGTTCATTGAAGGCTTTTCAAAGTTAGCATTGCAATTAACTAAGTTGACTAGGAAGGGTCAAGCGTTCATCTGGGATTCGAAATGTGAAGAAGGATTCCAAGAGTTAAAGAAGAGTTGACTAGTGCGCCGATCTTGATTTTGCCGAATCCGGCGGAATATTTTGTTGTGTATTGTAATACTTCATTGATGGGATTAGGAGGTGTACTAATGCATAATTAACAGGAAGTCGCTTATGCGTCAAGACAACTCAAAATGTATGAGAAGAATTATCCAACTCACGACTTAGAGTTGGCAACAGTTGTATTTGTGTTGAAACTGTGGAGGCATTATCTGTATGGTTGAAGGTTTGAAGTATTTAGTGATCACAAGAGTCTGAAGTATCTCTTTGATCAAAAAGAGATAAATATGAGACAAAGAAGATGGTTGGAATTTCTCAAGGATTATGATTTTGGACTGAATTACCATTCGGGTAAAGCAAACGTTGTTTCCGATGCTTTGAGTAGGAAGTCCTTGCATATGTCTATGTTAATGGTGAAGGAGTTGGACTTAATTGAACAATTCAGAGATTTGAGTTTAGTATGCGAAGACACTCCTAACAGTGTTAAATTGGGTATGCTGACGCTGACTAGTGGTATTCTTGAGGAAATTCGAGAGGGTCAGAAGACTGATGTAGGGCTGGTGGATAAGTTAACTCTGATTAACCAAGGTAAACGAGGTGAATTCAGAATCGACGAGAATGGTATAATGAGGTTTGGCAATCGTGTTTGTGTCCCTGATGTTGTCGAATTAAGAAGGAGTATTCTTGAGGAAGGACATCGTAGTGGATTGGGTATTCATCCTGGTGCTACCAAGATGTATCATGACTTAAAGAAGCTGTTTTGGTGGCCTAGAATGAAAAAGGATATAGCTCAATTTGTTTATGCTTGTTTTACTTGCCAGAAGTCGAAGATTGAACATCAGAAGCCGTATGGAGCTATGCAACCGTTATTTATTCCTGAATGGAAGTGGGATAGTATATCTATGGATTTTGTTTCTGGGTTGCCGAGGACGGTGAAGAATTGTGAAGCTATTTGGGTTATTGTGGACAGGTTGACGAAGTCTGCTCACTTTATACCGATGAGAATGGATTATCCGATGGAAAGATTAGCTCAATTATATATTGAGAAGATAGTAAGTCTGCATGGTATTCCTTCGAGTATCGTATCAGATAGAGATCCAAGGTTTACATCTCGATTCTGGGAAGGTTTGCAGAAGGCTTTGGGTACTAAATTGAGGTTGAGTTCTTCTTATCATCAGCAAACTGATGGTCAAACTGAGAGGACAATTCAGTCATTGGAAGATTTGTTATGCGCCTGTGTATCGGAAAAAGGTGGTGCATGGGATAGCTATTTGCCGTTGATCGAATTTACCTACAACAATAGTTTTCATTCGAGCATTGGTATGACTCCATTTGAAGCTTTGTATGGTAGGAGATGTAGAACACCTTTGTGTTGGTATGAATCTGGTGAGAGTACTGTGATTGGACCAGAAAATGTACAAGAGACCACAGAGAAGATTAAATTGATTCAGGAGAAGATGAAGGCTTCTCAGAGCCGCCAGAAAAGCTACCATGATAAAAGAAGAAGGACACTTGAATATCAAGAGGGAGATCATGTGTTTTTGAGAGTGACTCCTACGACTGGTGTTGGTAGAGCACTGAAATAGAGGAAGTTGACTTCGCGTTTCATTGGTCCGTATCAGATTACAGAGAGGGTTGGGGAGGTGGCTTACCGTATTGCGTTGCCACTGACGCTTGCGAATTTGCACGATGTATTCTACGTATCACAGTTGAGGAAATACATCGCGGATCCATCTCATGTGATCCAGGTAGATGATGTGCAGGTAAAGGATAACCTGACAGTGGAAGCTATACCTATGAGAATTGAAGATCGAAAACTGAAACAATTGCGTGGCAAGGAGATAGCACTGGTCAGAGTAGCTTGGGGAGGACCAGCAGGTGGGAATGTGACTTGGGAACTGGAAAGTCAGATGAAGGATTCCTACCCAGAGTTATTTGCCTAAGGTATGTTTTCGAGGACGAAAACTCTTTTAGTGGGGGAGAGTCGTAACACTCCATATTTTCATAACTTAATTTTAAATTTATTTAATTGAATTATGGAGAATTATTTGGAATTATTGAAAGCTATGGAGAAATTAAGCAAATGGGCTTAAGTCGTGATTAGTAAAGAGGGGGGGGGGGGGGTGTATTGGTAGGCCCTATTGCTAATTAAAATAGTTTTATTTTATTTTCCACAAAATAGAGGAATTGTGGGAAAGAGGAATATAACCAAGGAGAAGAGAAAAGCTTGAATGTGAAAAGAGAAGAGAAGCAGAGAAGTGCGACAGAGGAAGAGCGAAGAATCAACCTTCAGGTAAGGGGGGACTCTTCCATTTATCTTCTATTATGGGGTTATAGGTAGTAGGATAGAATTGATCATGTTGTTTATGCCAATTGAGTTATGTTAGGTTTTAGGATGTTAGGTTGGGGTTTGGATAATTGATGAATGTTACACTAATTGGTGAATTCTAGATGTTAGATACTGATATGGTGTTAATAGATGCTTATTGTGTGCTAGATATGTGTTATAATATGCGTCGTTTTACTGTACGTGAAATCTGGTTGAAATGGAATCGGTTTGGTAATGATTCGGTGAAAGAAGGACAAAATTGTAGGCTGTCTTCTGCGATTCGGATTCTTGGAAATCTCTAGTTTGCGCCGCGTCCAGGAGTTGGCGCCGCGAACTGCTTGGCAGAAAGCCAGGAAGTTTTGATGTATTCAGTACGCGCCGCAAGCAAATGGTTGCGTCGCGAAGGCATACTTCTTTTCTCGTTTCGCGCCGCGAACACCTGTTTGCGCCGCGAAGTGCTTGGCAGAAGGTTAAGGAATTTTTACTCGCTCTGTTGGCGCCGCGAACTTATGTTGGCGCCGCGTGCTGTTAGTGACAGGCCATTTTGAAGAGTTTAAAGATGCGTAACTTTTAAACCGTAAACCGGATTTTGGTGCCGTTTCGAGCATGGTGAAGCTAAGCAAATAATTTACATAATAAAATGGTGTTTTGAGTCGTGACTCGAAATTATTTTTAAAACACTCGATTTTATTTGGTTGTGGTGGTTTATGCTTACAGGTACACTAATGAATGTTTTACCTGTTATGATGTTGTGATTGTAACTGGTGGTTGATATATATATATTGTCGATGTAAAATATGTGTTTTGTTATGGTTGAGGATATTATAAACTATATGTGGCTATCGATTGTTGTGTTGGTTGATGATTATGGTATCTGGTTGATTAATGTTGATGATGGGCATGTTATGGTTGATACATGCATTTCATAATCATTATGTTGCTGATCCTTGACGATGGTGGATCAGTGGTAGCTAATTCCCATTGTGTGGAATTAGTGAGTGGGTGTTGCCGTATCCTTGACGATGGTGGATCGGTGAGATGGGTTATCCCAGATTTTGGTACCACATGCATGTAGTTGCATTGCATTAGGCTACTTGTGTTATTATAACATGAATGGAAGATTGTCCAACGTTATAATATGTGTTGATTCTGTGTTTGTTGTACTAATTGCATGGTTGTAAATCTGATCGTAATTGTAATTGGGTGAATGATATGTGATTGATATTCTATTATCTATATCTTATAACATTAGTTAAATGTGAATGAGAATCACCCTTCCTGTTGTTATTTTTCATATTAGGGAGTAGCTCTCGTACTTGGTGAGGATTAGCTCGTCGAGTAGTTTGTTAGAGTCAGTTGGGTCCGTGTCATGCTCTGGTCGTGTAACACTGGGAACGTTGTTTAGAGTTACTTGTTAAACTCTTTTTATTTGGGTGGATTGATTATGTTGGTGTTTTAAGTCTATGACTTGGTTGTTTTATTATTCAGATGTTAAAGATAATTCCGCTGTGTTAACATGATGATCTGAATAAGTTTGGTTTGACGTTCTCTTTTATGGCATTACATGAGTATTGTTTAATTATATGGAAGTTGTAATGCCCTTTTTTCATGTTTACTCTGATTATCGTTTAATATTTATGTGGGGTATTAGAAGGGTGTTACATGGTTGACACTACACTCTTCTATAAAACCTTCAACAGTGACACATTCTTATAGTTCAAATTTATGTTGATGATATCATATTTGGTTCAGCTAATCCCTCTCTTTGTGAGGAATTTTCTAAGATGATGCAGGCTGAGTTTGAAATGAACATTATGGGTGAATTAAATTTTTTTATGGAAATTCAAATTTACCAAAGCCCAAAAGCTACATACATTCATCAAAGCAAATACACTAAAGAACTTCTGAAGAAGTTTAACATGCTTGAGTGCGAGATAACAAAGACTCTAATGCATCCAACGTGCATTCTGGAAAAAGAAGAGGTAAGTGGGAAGGTATGTCTGAAGCTTTATCGGGGTATAATAGACTCTCTTCTCTATTTAACTACTTCTAGACCTAATATATTATTCAGTGTTCATTTGTGTGCACGTTTCTAATCTGATCCTAGAGAATCTCATCTAACTGCTGTTAAGAGAATTCCTAGGTATCTGAAAGGAACCACTAACCTAGGCTTGATGTATGAAAAAACATTAGAGTATACTCTGTCTGGATTTTGTTATGCAGATTATGCTGGAGATAGAATAGAAAGGAAAAGCACCTCTGGAAATTTTCAATTTCTGGGAAACAACCTGATATCATGGTCAAGCAAGAGGCAATCAACAATTGCTCTTTCAACAGCAGAATCTGAATACATCTCAGCCTATCTATGTAGTACTCAGATGTTATGGATGAAGAATCAGGTAGAGGATTATCGAATTTATGAAAGTAACGTTCTTATCTTTTGTGATAATACTGTTGCTATTTGTTTAAGTAAAAATCCTATTTTTCATTCTAGGTAAAAACATATAGAGATAAAACATCATTTTATCAAAGACTATGTTTAGAAAGGGATTCTTTCTTTAAAATTCATAGGTACAGACCATCAATGGGCTGATATCTTCACAAAACCCTTAGCCGAAGATAAATTTTTGTTTATTCTAAAGAATCTGAAAATGGATCTTTGTCCAGAGTAAGATCTCATTAGAATTAGAATATGTTTTAACTTTTTAAGCCTAATTCTGACAAAATGAGATTCTGATTTAAACAAAGAAATACAATTCATTCATTGATTACCTTAGTTAATTGGAAGATGTTTCAGTAAGAAATATCTATGATCAGATGGAGATTTTCTGATCTTTCAGATTCTGAGAATATTAAAGATGTCACTAGGACTTGCTTAATGCGTGTAGCCTTGGTTATGCAAATCATTATTTCCAAGTGTCATTCGAGCAGTGTATTTTTGATCTATTGGAAATGATTAAAATCAAATTATAATGATCAGCTATTATTTCTCCTATCCTCCGGTTTTTATAAACTATCTATTCTTTCTTAGTGCCTTGTTCTGTTCATCAACCACCTTTGTCCTTAAAATTTGAATTTTCTGTTAGCATAAACTGAATCATTTTTTTGTTGTTTCGGACATTCATCAAAATCTCAAGCATTCAGTTCTTATTCCCTCTTCAATTTTACTTATTGTTCTTGAAAGAATTCATTTTTGACTCTTACCTCCTATATTTCATAATTTTCACACATATTTACACTTTTTGATTATGACAAAAAGGGGGAGATAATATTTGGAAGTTAAAATTTTGATGATCAATAATCAGTTTCCTGAAATAAAAACTGCTCATATTTTCTAAACCCATAAATAAACTCTTGTTTGTTTTAGAAATGTCTTAGTGTTTCAGGACATCAAGAACTCTGATTGACTTCAGAATATGAAAGTTAAGAATATTAATTTGAAAATAAGATATTGACAATCAGACTCTGTGTTCTTCAAGATCTCACTTAAGCAAACAGATTCTGAAAGATCTTATTTAGATATAACAGATTAGGCTCTGGAAGAGTTAATTTAGGCTAGGAGCTTTCCAGATTGGAAATGAGGCACTGAAATGAAATCATCAATTAGGATCTGAAAATGAGGAGATCTCACGAATCAAGACTTTAAAAGATAGTATCTGATCTATCGGAACCAAGGGGAGTTACCCAGATTGGTTCTTGTTGTACCCCAAAATTTTCCCTCCATAATTCAAAACAATTTGTTTCAAGAGGTCTCCTCATGCTTATAAGATCCTCAATTGCTCAAGGGTACTCAAAGTTTCATTAGACAAAGCCTCCTCCTAAGCAATGGACCTCTAACTAGGATTTTGATTTATTCAAAGGAAATTTAACTTCCAAGGTGTAATACCCCAAAATTTTCCCATCATATTTCAAGATATTTTGAATCACCTGACTTTCAACTGCTCAAGACTATGCAAGAATTGGGCACATTTACCTGTCTCCCAAGCAACAAGCCTACAACTAGGGTTTTGCTTCTCTCAAGGAAAAAATAAGGTTATAAGGCTCTAAGTGGAATTCATGGCTTCTCATATGCTTCAAAGAATCCTCACACCAAGTTTCAAGTTCTGATTCCCAAGATTGCCCAGACAAAAGCTCAAAAGTCAACAGTCGACCAGTTTGACATAAAAGTCAACTATGGTCAACATACAGTCAAAACTCTTGATTTTTGGTCAACATCAACATTTTGAAGTTATATTCATCATTTGATCAATGGTTGATCATGATTCATCAAGGAAAGCTTAGAAATCATCAAAAGTCCAAGTTTCTAAATTAGGGGTTTAAAGGAGAAAGTCAACTGAACTTTGACTGGTCATAACTCTTACATGGTTCATCAGAAATTGTCCAACAAAATCCTATTCTCAAGGAAATTTCACCCTCTACAACTTTGATGTTGGTCCCAACTTCATGAAATGCACCACTTGAGAGATATGATCCAAAACATTATAGGTCCTTCTAGAAGCTCGCAAAAAGCTGTTTTTTTGTCAAGACCAATATCTTCAATATATAATCCGCAAATGCAAAATATGTTCCAAAGTGGCTTGTAGAGAACATCTTGGGCTTTCGAAAAAGTCTTAGAACACCTTCATGTGATCATTATTAAGAGAGATATGGATTGCTAATGTTGGACAATTTTGTGAAAATGCACAAAAGTCAAAGTGGTGAATTTTGATGTTTTGGACTATTGGGCCAAGTTCTTGGATCTCAAACATGTCCATGAGCTGAATAAAGACTTTTAAATTAATTATTTTATTTTTATGATATTTATTTTTATTTATTTGAATTTTTATTCTTATAAATATTAAATAAATTAAATAAATATGAAATAATTAGATTTTATTCATGAGATTTGTTTTCCAATCATATCAAGTGTCCAAATCTCACATATTTTATTCAAAATTCGTGTAATGAAAGATTGGTACAAGATTTATGCAAAAAATCCAAAATTAGAAGGATATTCAATCAAGTTTCAATCAATCTCCAATATCATGATTCAAGGAGATTTTATGCAAATTGGTTAACCTAATTCGTTCTAATATATATATGCACATTAACCCTAATGATTAAAGGACGAAAATTGGAGGCTTAAAGACCCTAACTGAACTCGTGAAAAGGGAAGGAAAAGTCAAGATCGTTTTCTGAGTTGCAGTCAAATTCAAAGCCGTTGAAAGTTCAAATGAGTTTCACCGGTGTTCTCTGAAGCCAATCACATTATCTCCTTCAATCAACGTGTTCAGAATCACGACTTTGGTGTCACGGTTTGTTAAAAAAAATCAATTTGATTATGCCAAATTACGCTGCATACATGAGTTTTGTTTATATATTTGAGTTTGCATGATGGCGTGGAAGATTTTTGGATTGTTAATTTTGAGTTTAGTTGCAGATATCAAGATTCACCATAGCTAGGGTCCGTGTTCAGGTTTTTGGGGAAACGTAATTAGACTTGATTTTGTGCTAAATCAAAAGGTTTATTGAATTTGGTGAGGTCACATATGTTTGATCGGGGCTATTGTATTGTGTGTATTGGTGTTTAATTTGCAGGTTTTGAAGATTAGAACATGTAGCCACGTTGAAAAACCGTGGCTAAAAGTCTGTGTTCTTTTTAAAGAACGAAGGTTGAAGACGAATAGTGTTGGGCGCGAAGCATTTGGTTTGAATTTTTGTCATTCTTTTTTTCATATATTATTTAACAAAGGCATATATTAACAAAGTGCGCGTTTGGTTGGAGTGGTAAACGCAACATTGAGACTAAGGGCGTGGGTTCGATCCCTCGCTCCCATATATTTTTCATGAATCGTTCAACCTTCAGATCCCATGCGCGCTGCTTGAAGAGGACTATGGTGCGCCTTCACATCAAGGCCTTTGGAGAATGGCCTGGATGAATCCAACACCTACAAACCTGCAAGACTACCATGGACACTCAAAGGCCAGCCACACTGAATCCAACGCCTGGTTTTCCTCAATTCTTTTTATTTTATTTCTCTTATTTCTTTTCTTTTAATTTGTTTTTCTTATTTTCTCTTTTTATTTTTTTCCTTTTATTTATTTTAACAAATTAACTTTTTTTACATTACATTATAAATAATAATTTTATTTTATTTAATTCAAATTAATTTTTTTATTAGATAATTAATTAAAATTAAGTTAATGTTTTAAAGTTAATTAGGGTTTTAATTTAGGATAAGTAAGTTAGTAAATTAACTTTTTAGGTTAAATAATTAGAATTAATTTTTTAATTTAATTAGAAATAGATTTTATTTTAAGTTTTAATTAGGTTTAACCTTGACTTCAAAAACCATAGAAAACCATAAAAACAGAGGTCAGGTAGGTGTTGCCCGTTAGCCATGAGTCTAGGTTTCACCCATTAGGTTTACCTTTTCAAAGTTTTTACCATAAACCATTTCCTTTTTTTTTTATTATTGTTATCTTTCCTTATCTTAATTTCTCGTTCGCCCAATTTTATTATATTTTGTATCTGCTCTAGGTTTGTAATAATAAGTGGTTAATTTTATTTCTCGCAAAAGTTTAATATTGTACCTGCCCCAAAGCCTTGTAATAATTAGGGTTTTTATTTTCGCGCTCAATTCCTCCTCTTTTGTTGTAACTGCCCCAAAGCCATGTAATAGCTTAGGTTTATTTTCTGCATTTATTTTCTGCCTTCCCTGTTTGGTTTTTTTGTAACCCCCTCCCCGAAGCCTTGTAATAGCGTACTTAGGTTTATTTCCCACATTTTAATTTCCTGCACTATATAAATTTTAGAAATTAATAGGATTGTATGGCAAGACTAAAAACAACCTAGCATAACCCTAATTTTTAAGATTAAATTAATCAATCACTTTTTGTTCACACACTCACCTTTAAGGTAATCTCTCTTATGCTGCCTTTCGATTAAATAGTCAAGTCCCTCGGATGTAGGGATACCTTAGCCTACTGCCTACGAATAAAAATCATCATAAAAAGATCATAGTCCCTTCGAGTTGCCTATGATTAACATGATCTTGTCCCTCGAGTTGCCTTCAATTAAATGATGATTGTCCTTTTCGATTGCTAAGGTATCCTTACTTGTTGCCTTAAATGACTATTCTCATCAATTAATAGGACTTCCTACCCTTTTTATGGTATGCATAGCCCCTATGACGATTCGATGACCCTTCGATGACCCGCACATCCAATGCATAGGACTACCTACCCTCAAATAGTATGAATAGTACTATCACATAGGTAAAGACTTAAAGAACAAGTTAGACCTTATAACTTTAGGGTATGTTACTCTTAATTTCTTCCTCAAATCAATTTCAAATTACTTCATACACCTCTTTTCAAAACAATTTCCAAGGCTACACTTTACTTACAAAGTTAAAGTCCTTTTTCAAAATCTTTTACTAAACACACACAACACTCTTTTCAAAGAATTCAAACGAGTCAAAGTGAGCTAAGAAATTAAGAGCCCAAGGATAACCATGGATACAAAGGGTGCTTACACCTTCCCTTTGTATAACCTACCCCCAAAATCAATCTCTTTCAAAGGTCTTTCCTGTTCTTTTTGCCTTTCATAAGTTGGATAAAATAAAAGTCGATGGCGACTCTTGCTATCCGCATATTTTAAAAGTCAGTTCTCCCACCGAGTTACAGAACTGGCGACTCTGCTTGGGATTATAAATAAAAGAGTGGTTACCTTAAAGTCTAGATCACTTTAAATATTTGCTTGTTTGATTTGTTTGCTTTATTTTTAAGGGTATTACTTGGGTGTTACTTGTGTGAAAGATCCTACACCCGGATGTAGTGTACCTTACGTATGTGGCAATAGACCAAGGAGACTGTACGGTGTATACCGCTATGGTTGATATGATGGCCACCGTTAGTGCAACACTTTGGTTTGTACTGATGCTCCTTGAGACCCGACTCGAGGAACATATCAGGCTGCCATGTAGTGTCATTAAGCACTAATTTGCCCTTAAAACCTAGTTGAACTTGTCTTTGGCCATTAGAAAGTAGTGAGATAGCCGACTTTGGTTCCGACCAAAGATTGGTTGATACTTGATACTACACTCATTGAGGTCGGACTCTTGGACGTTTTGGTTGGTGAAGCAGTCGCCGAACTGAAATAGAGCCTTCGAGAAAGATCGGGGATATTGAGACTCCTTAGAACTCGGTTACTATTTTTAGGACAGGTTGAACCAACTAAACTTCAGTGGGGAGGGTACTTACTTATGGACTCCATGCAAGCCCTTAAACCTAAGGACACTTGTGTGACTTGCTTGTGTGTGCTACTTTAACCCTTTGATTTCCTTGCAGGATTTGTTTGTAGGACTTACTCGTCCTTGTTTCCTTATGCTTTGCCGAATGCATTACATTTGCATGACAACATGACATCATGACATCATGACATCATAACATAGCATGTTAACTAACCCTTTCAAGGATCTTATGAATTTAGGGCACATAACTTCAGGTGCTCTTATCAAGGACTGAATTCCTATCAAGGGGCAAGGGGATTTATTTTCCTCTAGCCATATGTCTTCCACTTTAGAGGAATATTACCTATCAAGGGGAAAAAGGATTTAATTTCCTCTAGCCCTATGCTTTCAAACTCAGAAACAAGTATCCTGAATCAGAGGCTATAACCCACTGGATATGGTGAGCTTGATTCTCATAGAAGGACATCCAAAATCAAAGTTCTTCAAACAAAGCTGCGACCGATTTAATTTCTAAATGTTGCAAACTAAATTTCCTATAGATCCTTGAAAACATTTGCATTCATAACATTGCATAGCAGGTTTCCATCACAGGTTTCTCATCCCCTCTCGCTGTTTATTTCAGCACAAATGGATCCCGAGCAATCTGTTAGAAATCTTTAGGCTCGGAACGACCAGTTCCAAGAGATGATCCTTAACTTGGCCAAGGGGCAAGAAGAATTGAAGGCACTTCTGATCAAGAAGGACAAGGATCAGCATATGCACCAAGGTAGTATGAAATCCAAACCTAAACGCTGATTTACCCCGTTGCACCTGCCGCTGTCTCAAGTTCTGCAACAACTGCTTAATCGGAACTTGATAACTCTATTGACTCCATATTCATTTCCTGCCAATCCTACTCCTGGGTACAAGTATCATGCGAGATGTGCTTATCATTCGAATAATCCTGGTCATGATACAGACGATTATGGGCAACTGAAGCACAATATTCAAGACCTAATTGATGAAAAGATAATCATTTTCAACTCATCTGAGGAGCATCATAGGATTAATGTTGTGTATGACCAGAAAAGTCGTAATAAGAGTAACCGCAACCAATCTGTTGGGACATTTCTGATCTCTACACCGGTGCCTCAACAAAGTCAACAACAAGGCGACCAACATAAATAGGGTGCGTCCAAAAGATAATTCACGAAGATCAACATGACTTTGGCTGAAGCGTTACAACGGTTGCTGAAAGAAGGGCTAATTACCTTGAGGGATCCTCCTCAGAAGCCTAACACTTTGTCTCATCAGTATAATCCTAATGCGAGATGTGCTTATCACTCCGACAACACTGGACATGACACTAATGATTGTTGGCCGTTGAAGAACAAAATCCAAGATATGATCGATGTTGGTGAAATTGAGTTCAACCCTCCTAAGACTCCTGTGGTGATCACCGCTCCCATGCCTAGTCATGACAAGACTGATTAATGTCTAGAAGGATGGACTCTTGGATCATTAGATTTACTTTCATTGGCAATTTCTATTCTGTTTGTTTAAATATTTGACTTATGATAGACATTATCTGTTTTAATAATCATCATTAGTGCATTGCATATGTTTGTCTTGAATAAATCACTTCGCTATCACTCATTTAAACTATGTCTTTACTTTGTTTATGTTTTGTGATATTCAATGAAGGATAGAAAAACACTTAGAAAGGGGGGGGGTTTGAATAAGTGTAGTTTTAAAACTCTTAAGATAAAAACAATTTTCACAATGATTTTTATCCTGGTTCGTTGTTAACTAAACTACTCCAGTCCACCCCCTTGGAGTGATTTACCTCACATGAGGATTTAATCCACTAATCACACAAGATTACAATGGTTTTCCACTTAGATAACCTCTAAGTCTTCTAGAGTATTCTGATCACAACATGATCACTCTAGGAACACAATGCTTAGATACCCTATAAGACTTTCTAGAGAATCCGATCACAACTTGATCTCCTCTAGTTCTTACAAATGAATGTAAACAATTTCTTATAAGAGTTACAATGCTTCTTAATAAGCTATTATCACAACTGTGATTTTTCTCTTAAGTTTAAGCTTAATCTCACTAAGATATTACAACAGTAATGAAGTGAGGTTGAAGATGAAGTTTGAGAGCTTTTGAATTTGACAGCGTTTCTGTAAGTTTGCGCAAAGTGTTGTATTCAGCTTCTCATCAGAACTTCTATATATAGGCGTTTGAGAAGATGACCGTTGGGAGCATTTAATGCGTTGCGTGATCCGTACAGCATTGCATTTAATGTTTCACTCTTTTGTCAACTACCTCGAGCCTTGCTTTTCCTGCTTTAACTGACATTGCCTTTAATAGTTTCTAATGTTCCTTTTGTCAGTAAGCGTAGCCTGCCATCTTGTACTTGCTTCTGATCTGATGTTTGTGTAAACAACGTTTGAAAATCATCAGAGTCAAACAGCTTGGTGCAGAGCATCTTCTTGTCTTCTGACCTTGAAGTGCTTCTAGCGTGATACCATGAGAACTTCAGTGCTTCTGCTTCTGATCTCAAGTTCTTCTGATGCTTCAATAGACCATGTTCTGGTTCTGCTTGACCATCTTCTGATGTCTTGCGAGAGCATGTTCTGATGTTGCATACTTGAACCTTCTGAGTCAGTGCTTCTTGCGCTGAATTTGTGCATACTCTTTATATATTTCCTGAAATGGAAATTGCATAGAATTAGAGTACCACATTATCTCAAGCAAAATTCATATACATTGTTATCATCAAAACTAAGAATATTGATCAGAACAAATCTTGTTCTAACAATCTCCCCCTTTTTGATGATGACAAAAACATATATAAATGATATGAATTTGCCATCAGAAGAACAGACGGCTAAAGACAATTACACAGTTATAGCATAAGCATATAAACATAGTGTGTGAATATGTCTCCCCCTGAGATTAACAATCTCCCCCTGAAATAAATACTAGAAGAAATTTATAAATAAAAGACTTCCTTGAGTATTTTTCATTTCAGTTGAGACGTTCACATAAGCTTAAAACTTTAGAACATTCAGAGCTTCTGCTTCTTGCTTCCAATAGGACATCTTCAGAGCTTTGAATTTCTTCTTCAATCATTGCATGCTAGATTGTATCAGAACATTGTTGAATGTACCAGAGCATCATCAGAGCATCTCTACATCCTGAAATGTTTCAGAACAAGCTAAACGACAAAAGTCAGAGCATGAATGAATCAGAACACAAAATATGTATCAGAGCATATAGTATGTGTCAGAGCACAAAACAAATTGTATCAGAACACATAAAAAATGCATCAGAACATATAAGGGATAAGAATGTGTTATAGCATATTCTGCCACGAGAATATCATAACATTCTTCCTTCTTTCTTCTGATCATGAGGCTTCACAGCACTCAGCTTGCTTCAAGTTCCATGAGCATGTTTCTATATAGAATTGCTTTTCCCCATGTCTTTGCTTCTTATGTTGAGCTTTTTAGAATGTCTTCAATCCTACAAAAAAGCTCAAAGACATAGAACTTGCAAATTCTGTTAGAAATGTGGAGACTTACTCCCAGCAACTGATAGTATAAATCAGATCATTTATCACATTTTCTCCCCCTTTTTTCATAACATCAAAAACATAAAAGATTCAAATGAAAAACAAACAATATGAGAGAAAAGAAGATAATTTTCATTGATTTCATCAGAAGAATTATCAGAAGATACAAAAGGAGATGCAAGAAGACATATGCAAGAACAAGGAGACAACTAAGACACAAAAGACTACTACTAGCCTAGCTTAGATATAATCTTGGCCAGCATATCATGAATCCCAGCAGTGCTTTCATTCGGCTTCTTCATGAAGTCTCTGAATTTTTCATGTGCTTGATCATGCTTATCCTAGCGAGAAGCAAGAACATCTTGATTCTGTTGAAGAGCCTTGATAGCGTTTACCAGAGCAGAGGGTTCAGCAGAAGAAGATTCACGGCTATCATTCAGAAGGATAGCATTACCAGCAACAGCATCCAAAGTGAGAATATCATCTTCAGCAGAATGATTCTCAGCATCTTCCATCTCAACATCTGAGTCTGACTCAGAAACAACTTCAGCATATTCTGGATCAGGAATCTCAGAATCTTCATTCTCCAAGGCTTGAAGAATCTCAGTAAGATTCTTTGGAGGAATGGGAGCAGCAACTTCTGAAGGGTAGACAACTTCAGGAATGACCATATCTGGTGCTTCCTCAGAAGGATTCATTCTTAGCCAGTTGAATAACCATTAGAAGTCTCCAGTCAGAACCCGATATTGAGGCTTCCAAACAACCATAGTCAAACATGGTTCATCTTCCAACTCATCAGTGAACTTCCTCTCCTCAAGAGGTCTCCGGTTTCTGATTTGATGATAGTACTTGCCATCATCAAGATCCAAGTAGTAACCAGAAGATCCAGATGCTTCAGCAACACATCTCCTCTGGATTTTCAGTGCATCATTCCAAAACTCCCTTCTAAAGCGATTCCATAAGCCTCGAGTAGAAACATGATCCAGCTGGGATTCATGACCAGATCTCAGAATTTCCATCCTATTTTTGAACTTTAAGCTGAACAGAGCAAAATCAATAGGAATGGTGGGTTCAGGAGGGTTAAAGGTGAAGCAATAGTCAGGGTAAAGAAGAGAATAAGGGTTGGATTCTCTGTCAGGTAATGAAGGGGTTAAAGAAAGTGGAGATTCTGTGGTGAGGGTAGATGAAGAGGGGATATCAGAAGGTGTTGGGGGACAAACGTTTAGTGGTTGGGGATTAAGGATAAGAGTAGAAGGAGGTGGTTGGATACTGTTTGGGATGGTGAGAGTATTTTGAGGTTCAGGAGAAGGGGGCTTTTGCTTAGAGGAACTGCCAGCTCTTAAAGAACGGAAAGAATCCCTGATGCGCTTCAGGGATACTGTTTGGGATGGTGAGAGTATTTTGAGGTTCAGGAGAAGGGGGCTTTTGCTTAGAGGAACTGCCATCTCTTCAATCTTGCTTCTTTCTTCTTTTGTTCCTTCTGCTGCAGCTCATCCAGAGAAGGAAGCACTCTTCCTCGAATCCATGCAGGATCAACAGAAGATTGAGCTATTACAAAAGTTTTCAAATAACGCTTAACAGCCTTGTTAAGCTCTTCTTTGAACAAGGAAGCAAAGCCTTCAACAGGAACCCTTCTGGTCAGAATATCTGGAAATATTCTTGGAACAGAAGTTACCTTCTCAATTAGACGCATCCTTTGTAGATCAAAACCATTCATAACATGTCCTTGAACGACACCAAAGAACTTGGACGTTCCAATAGTTCTTAGAGGATCCAACAAGTCACTTTCTATCAGAATGTCTGAAATCATTTTGGCAAAGGGAATAGCATTCTTCTTGAAGTCTGGAAACTTCTTGCGTTCTTCATCTCGTGATTCTTCAATACTTGTTTTCAAATTCTGAAATAGAATGTTTGAGTAGAAGGAGGTGGTTGGATACTGTTTGGGATGGTGAGAGTATTTTGAGGTTCAGGAGAAGGGGGCTTGTTGGATCCTCTCATTAAATCTTGTTCTAACACAATTGGCATCAGAGCGCCGGTTCTAAGGTGCAAGCACTTAACCGTGTTTAGAAAAGATTCAGGAAGAGAAAAATGCTTAAGTCAAGATGGCTGGTGAAGATCCAACACATACATCTACATCTGGCTCTGCTGAGCAACATAATGGAAATGGTAACAATGGTTATACTAGACCACCAGTATTTGATGGTGAAAACTTTGAATATTGGAAAGATAAACTTGAAAGTTACTTTCTTGGTCTAGATGGTGACTTATGGGATCTTTTGATGGATGGTTACAAACATCCAGTGAAAGCTAGTGGTGTAAAGCTTACAAGACAAGAGATGAATGATGATTAAAAGAAGCAATTCAAAAATCATCACAAGTGTAGGACTGTTTTGCTGAATGCTATCTCTCATGCTGAATATGAGAAGATATTTAACAGGGAAACTGCCTATGACATATATGAATCATTGAAAATGACTCATGAGGGAAATGCCCAAGTCAAGGAGACTAAAGCTCTTGCCTTGATCCGGAAATATGAAGCCTTCAAGATGGAGGATGATGAAAATATTGAGAAGATGTTCTCAAGATTTCAAACGCTAACTGCTGGATTAAGAGTTTTGGACAAAGGCTACACCAAGGCTGATCATGTAAAGAAGATCATCAGAAGCTTGCCCAGAAGATGGGGTCTAATGGTGATTGCATTCAAGATAGCAAAGAATCTGAATGAAGTTTCTTTGGAAGAGCTAATCAGTGCCTTAAGAAGCCATGAGATAGAGCTGGATGCAAATGAACCTCAGAAGAAAGGTAAGTCTATTGCATTAAAATCTAATTATAAAAAAATGCACTAACGCTTTTCAGGCTGAAGAAGAAGATTCTGAAGAATCAGAATCAGAGGAAGAAGATGAACTGTCCATGATATCCAGAAGGGTAAACCAACTCTGGAAGAGAAAGCAAAGGAAGTTCAAGAACTTTAGAAGTTCAAAGAAGCCTGAAAGAGGAGAATCTTCTGGAAGCAGAAGATCTGACAAGAAGAAGGTCATTTGTTATGAGTGCAATGAGCCTGGACACTTCAAGAATGAATGTCCAAAACTTCAGAAGGAGAATCCCAAGAAGAAGTTTCATAAGAAGAAAGGTCTTATGGCAACATGGGATGATTCAGAATCAGAATCAGAGTCAGACTCTGAAGGCGAGCAGGCAAACCTTGCACTGATGGCGACAGTGGATGATGGATCAGAATCTACATCAGAATCAGATTCTGAAGAGGTATTCTCTGAACTATCTAGAGAAGAGTTAGTTTCCAGTTTAACAGAACTTCTGGAACTCAAGGCTCATCTTAGTATCAAATACAAAAAGCTGAAGAAGCTATTTGATTCTGAAATTAAGAAGCTGGAAGTGGAAAATTCTGAACTGAAGGAAAAAGTTTTAAAATTATCCAAAGATATTGAATCTCCTTCTGAATCAGAAAAATCCATTCCTAGCCTCAATCATATTCTGAAAGAATATGACTCGAGCTTCAGAAAGTTTTTATCTAGAAGTATTGGCAGAAGTCATCATGCTTCTATGATATATGGTGTTTCTGGAAACAAAAGGATTGGCGTTGGCTATGACGGTGATACCCCACACAAATTTGAACTTGTAGATGATATGAAAATCACATACAAGCCATTGTATGATCAGTTCAAATATGGCCACTCACATGATATTAGGCTCACCTCACATGCCAAAAGCTTTCATGCTACACACACTAAGAAGCATGTGACACAACCTAGAAAATATCATGCTGCCAAACCTAAAGAATATCATGATGTTCCTCTTGTTGTTTATTATGCTAAACCCAAGTTCAATCAGAACTTGAGGAAAACTAACAAGAAAGGACCCAAGAAGTTGTGGGTATCTAAGGAGAAGATAATTTCTGTTGCAGATATCCTTGGCAGCAAAGAAGACAAAGCACAAAATGCCATGGTACCTGGACTCTAGGTGCTCGCAACACATGACGAGAAGAAGGTCTATGTTTCAAGACCTGGTGCTTAAGTCTGGTGGAGAAGTCAAGTTTGGAGGAGATCAGAAGGGCAAGATAATTGGCTCAGGAACCATATGTTCTGGTAACTCTCCTTCTATAACTAATGTTTTTCTGGTAGATGGATTAGCGCATAACTTATTGTCCATAAGTCAATTAAGTGACAATGGTTATGACATAATCTTCAATCAAAAGTCTTGCAAGGCTGTAAGTCAGAAGGATGGCTCAATCCTATTTACAGGCAAGAGAAAGAACAACATTTATAAGATTGATCTTTCTAATCTTGAGAAGCAGAAGGTGACTTGCCTTATGTCTGTTTCTGAAGAGCAATGGGTCTGGCACAGAAGATTAGGACATGCTAGTTTGAGAAAGATTTCTCAGATTAACAAACTAAATCTGGTCAGAGGACTCCCAAATCTGAAATAAAAATCAGATGCTCTTTGTAAAGCATGTCAGAAGGGCAAGTTCTCCAAACCTGCATTCAAGTCTAAGAATGTTGTCTCTTCCTCTAGGCTGTTGGAACTTCTGCACATTGATCTGTTTGGACCAGTCAAAACAGCATCTGTCAGAGGGAAGAAATATGGATTAGTCATCGTAGATGATTATAGCCGCTGGACATGGGTAAAGTTCTTAAAACACAAGGATGAGTCTCATTCAGTGTTCTTTGAATTCTGCACTCAAATTCAATCTGAGAAGGAGTGCAAAATCATAAAGGTCAGAAGTGATCATGGTGGTGAATTTGAGAACAGATTCTTTGAGGAGTTCTTCAAAGAAAATGGTATTGCCCATGATTTCTCTTGCCCTAGAACTCCACAACAAAATGGAGTTGTAGAGCGAAAGAATAGGACTCTACAAGAAATGGCCAGAACCATGATCAATGAAACCAATATGGCTAAGCACTTCTGGGCAGAAGCAATAAATACTGCATGTTATATTCAGAATAGAATCTCTATAAGACCTATTCTAAATAAGTCTCCTTATGAATTGTGGAAGAACAGAAAGCCCAACATTTCATATTTTCATCCTTTTGGATGTGTTTGTTTCATTCTGAATACTAAAGATCATCTTGGTAAGTTTGATTCTAAGGCACAAAAATGTTTCCTTCTTGGATATTCTGAATGCTCTAAAGGCTACAGAGTATACAATACTGAAACATTGGTTGTAGAAGAATCAATCAATATCAGATTTGATGATAAGCTTGGTCTTGAAAAATCAAAGAAGTTTGAGAATTTTGCAGATATTGATATTGATATATCAGAAGCTGAAGAACCAAGAAGCAAAGTTTCAGAAGCTGAAAATCTCAGAAGCAAAGGATTAGAAGATCAAGTTGTTGCATCTTTAGAGAATCTCAGAATTTCTGAAGAGCCAACAGTCAGAAGATCTTCTAGACTCACCTCAGCTCACTCAGAAGATGTGATTCTTGGAAAGAAATATGATCCTATCAGAACAAGAGCATTCCTTAAGAACAATGCAGAATGTCAATTAGGTCTTGTTTCTTTGATCGAGCCAACTTCTATGGATCAAGCTCTAGAAGACCCAGACTGGATAATTGCCATGCAAGAAGAACTAAATCAGTTTACAAGGAATGATGTATGGGATCTTGTTCCTAGACCAAAAGGATTCAACATCATTGGTACAAAGTGGGTTTTCAGAAACAAGCTAAGTGAGAAGGGAGAAATGGTAAGAAACAAAGCCAGACTGGTGGCTCAGGGTTATAGTCAGCAAGAAGGTATTGATTATACAGAAACCTTTGCACCAGTGGCCAGGTTAGAATCTATTCGCTTATTAATTTCTTTTGCCCCTCAACATAACATCACTCTGTATCAGATGGATGTTAAAGTGCCTTCTTAAATGGCTATATAGATGAGGAAGTCTATGTCCACCAACCTCCTGGTTTTGAAGACTCCAAGTCTCCAGAACATGTTTTCAAACTAAAGAAATCACTGTATGGGTTGAAGCAAGCTCCTAGAGCGTGGTATGAAAGACTAAGTTCTTTCCTTCTGAACCATGGTTTCACTAGAGGACAAGTGGATACGACTCTCTTCTGTAAAACATCTAAGAAGGACATTTTAATTTGTCAAATTTATGTTGATGATATTATTTTTGGAACATCTAATGCTACACTTGGAAAGGAGTTTGCTAAGTCTATGCAGGCTGAATTTGAAATGAGTATGATGGGAGAACTCAAGTATTTCCTTGGGATTCAAATCAATCAAACTTCTGATGGAACATATGTTCATCAAACGAAGTATGTGAAAGAACTTCTGAAGAAGTTTAATCTTTCTGAAAGCAAAGAAGCCAAAACTCCTATGCATCCAACGTGTGTCATAGGTAAGGATGAGGTAGGTAAGAAGGTAGATCAGAAGTTGTACAGAGGTATGATTGGATCTCTTCTATATTTAACTGCTTCTAGACCTGACATTTTATTCAGTGTTTGTTTGTGCGCTAGATTCCAATCAGATCCTAGAGTATCTCACTTAACTGCTGTTAAGAGAATTCTGAGGTATCTGAAAGGTACTACTAATGTTGGTTTAGTCTACAGAAGATCTAAAGAATACAACTCAGTAGGATTTTGTGATGCTGACTATGCTGGAGATAGAATTGAAAGGAAAAGTACTTCTGGAAGCTGTCAATTTCTTGGAAGTCACCTGATCTCCTGGTACAGCAAGAAGCAAGCTACGATTGCCCTCTCAACAACAGAAGCAGAATATGTTGCTGCTGCTGGTTGTAGCACACAAATGCTCTAGATGAAGAGTCAGTTTGAAGATTATCAGATATATGAGAGTAACATTCCTATCTTCTGTGATAATACTTCTGCTATATGTTTATCTAAGAATCCTATCTTACATTCCAAAGCTAAACATATTGAGATTAAACATCATTCCATTAGGGACTATGTTCAGAAGGGTGTTCTTTCTTTAAACTTTGTGGATACAGACCATCAATGGGCTGATATCTTTACAAAACCCCTTGCTGAAGATAGGTTTAAGTTCATTCTGAAGAATATCAGTATGGATTTATGCCCAGAATGAGAGGATGAGAAGTTCTGACGTATGGATAAGCTCTGAAATGTGTTTGGATTATCTTCTTATAAGAAGTTCTGATGATGATCAATTAGAAGTTCTGATTCTGTTATCACTGACGTTTCATTATCTAAGTTGATTCAGAAGCTCTTTTATAGTAAAACAGCTGTCACTAGTTTTCCAGAAAATGAACACGTGTTCACTATTTTTGGACAAGCATGCGTACAGTTGAGGAGACGCCGCCCTAGGTAACTGTGAAAATCATGTCAATTACTCACTTTATCTCTCCTAACGTCATATCTCATTAAATGCAAATTGTTGTCATGCTTTTTTGTAATCATTTCGTTTAAAACATATTGCATTTTTTTTAAATCCACCCTTTTATATACCCATCTTCACTTTCATTTCATCTTTTTACTTTCTCTCTCTTCATTCGTTCCTCTCTTTCTTTTCTCACTCATTGCATAAACCCTAGTTCGTAACCGAATCCCAGTATATCTCCATGAATCCTTCTTCAAGTTCCTCAAGACAAGAAGAAATGTCTTCTGCTCATCTTATTTTTCGCAAGCATGGTTATGCTCCCTTGAAGACTTGTTCCATTCCTTCATCTGAAATGGAAGTTCTATGTGAATCTTCGGTAGATTTTGAAAATCTAAGATTACATGGTTTCAACACTGATGCTAAGACAATGGCACAAGGCTGGTCAAACTACCTTGATAGATTGGTTGGACCAATTTATCCTGCATTAGTGAAAGATTTCTAGGCTCATGCAACGGTTACCCCAACTGCAATCATCTCCTTCGTGTTAGGGCATGAAGTTGTGATATCTGAGAAGTTGATCAGGAAGTTGTACAATCTTGATGATGAAGAAGGAAGCACTGATCCTCTTCCTGGTAGAGTTTGTTGGTTAACAGTTGAGAGACAAATATCTAATGTTACTGGTATTTCATCTCATCAAACTGGTTTGTTGAAACCATTCTACCAAGTTTGGGATGAGATTATTCTAGGATCTCTCCATAATAGAAGGAAATCGTTTTCCTCAACATACATTAATCCGGATCAAAAATTTGCTCTCTTCCGCAACGGAAGAGGAATTGAAGTCAACATCTCCAATATTCTTTTTCAGAATTTGAAGACTTATATTGAAGAGTCAAGAGATGAAGAACGCAAGAAGTATCCTAACATCACAAGAAATGTTGTTCGCTTCGCCAGAATGATTTCAGACATTCTGATAGAAAGTGACTTGCTGGATTCACTGAGAACTATTGGAACGTCCAAGTTCTTTGGCGTCATTCAAGGGCATGTTATAAATGGTTTTGACCTACAAAGGATGGAACTCATTGAGAAGGTAATTTCTGTTCCAGTAATATTTCCAGATATTCTGACCAGAAGGGTTCCGGTTGAAGGTTTCGCTTCCTTGTTCAAAGAAGAACTTAACAAGGCTGTTAAGCGTTATTTGGAAGCTTCTGTAAAAGCTCAATCTTCTGTTGATCCTGCATGGATTCGAGGAAGAGTTCTTCCTTCTCTGGATGAACTGCAGCAGAAGGAACAGAAGAAGAAAGAAGCAAGGCTGAAGAGAAAAGCTTTAGAAGAAGAAGCTAAGCAAGCTAAGAAGCAGAAGATTACTTTTGATCCTGTCAAAGTAAATTCCAAGGAATATCAAGAGAAGCGCATCAAGGATTCTTTCCGTGCTGAAAGAACTGGCAATTTCTCCAGGAAAATATACTCACCTCCTTCTCCTAAACCTCAAACTTCTCTCCTCATCCCAACCAGTATCCAACCTCCTCCTTCTGAACCTCAAGTGGTTGTTTGACTTTTTGAGGGAGAATCCTTCTGAGATGTCCCCCAATATGGTCATTCCAGAAGTTGTTTACCCTCTAGAAGTTGAAGCTCCTACTCCACCAAGGAATCTAGCTGCCATTCTTCAAGCCCTTGAGAATGGAGATTCTGATCTTCCTGCTCCTGAGTATGAAGAAGATGCTTCTAGGGAAGAAGCTGATGCTGAGATTCATCCTGCTGGGAATATTCCTGTTGAGGAAAATCATGATGATGATCTCACCATGGATGCTGCTGTTGAGAATGCTGTCCCTCTGAACAGAAGTTGTGAAGCTTCTTCTAAAGAACCCTCTCTTCTGGTGAAGACTTTAGAGGCTATTCAAAAGAATCAAGCTGAACTAGCTTCTCGCATGGACAAGCAAGAAGATACCAATAATGAGTTTCACTCATTTATGGAGAAGCAAGCTGAGAGCAATGCTGGGATTCAAGACCTTCTGGCAAAGATAGTTTCTCAACTAGGCCAGTCGTAGTCTGTTGTGTCTTAGTTGTCTCCTTCTTTTTGCATCTGCTTTGTGCATCTATCTTCTCATCCCTTGTATCTTCTGATTATTTCCAATGAATGAAATCCTTTATCCTTCTCTCATATTGTTTGTTTTTCATCTGAATCTTTTGTGTTTTTTTGATGTTATGACAAAAAGGGGGAGAAAATGTGATAAATGATCTGATTTATATTATCAGTTGCTGGGAGTAAGTCTCCACATTTCTAACAGAATTTGCGAGTTCTATGTCTTTGAGTGTTTTGCAGTATTGAAGACACTCTAAAAAGCTCAACATGAGAAGCAAAGACATGGGGAAAAGAAATTCTATATAGAAACAAGCTCATGGAAATTGAAGCAAGCTGAGTGCTGTGAAGCCTCAAGATTAGAAGGAAGAATGTTCTGAAATTGAAGCAAGCTGAGTGTTGTGAAGCTTCAAGATCAGAAGCAAGAAGGAAGAATGTTCTGATATTCTCGTGGCAGAATATGCTCTAACACATGAAACATTCTTAACATGTTCTGATACATTCTTTTTATGCTCTGATACATACTATATGTTCTGATACATATCTTATGTTCTGATTCATTCATGCTTTGACTTTTGTCGTTTAGTTTGTTCTGCAACATTTCAGGATGTAGAGATGCTCTGATGATGCTCTGGTACATTCAACAATGTTCTGATACAATCTAGCATGTGATGATTCAAGAAGAAATTCAAAGCTCTGAAGCTGTCCTTTGGAAGCAAGAAGCAGAAGCTATGAATGTTCTGAAGATCTAAGCATATGTGATCGTCTCAACTGAAATGGAAAATACTCAGGGAAGTCCTTTATTTATAAATTTCTTCCAGTATTTATTTCAGGGGGAGATTATTTATCTCAGGGGGAGATTATTAATCTCAGGGGGAGACATATTCACACACTATGTTTATATGCTTATGCTATAACTGTGTAATTGTCTTTAGCCGTCTGATATTCTGATTGCAAATTCATATCATTTATATATGTTTTTGTCATCATCAAAAAGTGGGAGATTGTTAGAACAAGATTTGTTCTGATCAATATTCTTGGTTTTGATGATAACAATGTATATGAATTTTGTATGAGATAATGTGGTACTCTAATACTATGCAATTTCCATTTCAGGATTCACATAAAGAGTATGCACAAAATCAGCGCAAGAAGCACTGACTCAGAAGGTTCAGCATGCAACATCAGAACATGCTCTGGCAAGACATCAGAAGATGGTCAAGCAGAATCAGAACATGGTCTATGGAAGCATCAGAAGAACTTGAGATCAGAAGCAGAAGCACTGAAGTTCTCATGGTATCACGCTAAGAAGCACTTCAAAGTCAGAAGACAAGAAGATGCTCTGCACCAAGTTGTTTGACTCTGATGATATTCAAACGTTGTTTACACAAACATCAGATCAAAAGCAAGTACAAGATGGCAGGCTACGCTGACTGACAAAAGGAACGTTAGAACCTATTAAAGGCAACGTCAGTAGACACAGCGAAAGCAAGGCTCGAGGTAGTTGACAAAAGAGTGAAACATTAAATGCAATGCTGTATGGATCATGCGACGCATTAAATGCTCCCAACGGTCATCTTCTCAAACGCCTATAAATAGAAGTTCTGATGAGAAGCCAAAAAAAAAGAACACCTTACGCAAACTTACAAAAACGCTGTCAAATTCAAAAGCTCTCAAACTTCATCTTCAACCTCACTACATTGTTGTTGTAATATCTTAGTGAGATTAAGCTTAAACTTTAAGAGAAATATCACAGTTGTGATTATAGATTTTTAGAAGCATTGTAATACTCTTGAAAGAATTGTTTACATTCATTTGTAAGAACTAGGGAAGATCAAGTTGTGATCGAATTCTCTAGAAAGTCTTAGAGGGTATCTAAGCATTGTGTTCCTAGAGTGATCAGGTTGTGATCAGAATACTCTAGAAGACTTAGAGGTTATCTAAGTGGAAAACCATTGTAATCTTGTATGATTAGTGGATTAAATCCTCAGGTGAGGTAAATCACTCCAAGGGGGTGGACTGGAGTAGTTTAGTTAACAACGAACCAGGATAAAAATCATTGTGCAAATTATTTTTATCTTACAAGTTTTAAAGCTACACTAATTCAACCCCCCCTTTCTAAGTGTTTTTCAAATTGTTATTATGACTGTGATGAATGCATTGAAGGATAGAAAAACACTTAGAAGGGGGGGGGGGTTTGAATAAGTGTAGTTTTAAAACTTGTAAGATAAAAACAATTTGCACAATGATTTTTATCCTGGTTCGTTGTTAACTAAACTACTCCAGTCCACCCCCTTGGAGTGATTTACCTCACCTGAGGATTTAATCCACTAATCACACAAGATTACAATGGTTTTCCACTTAGATAACCTCTAAGTCTTCTAGAGTATTCTGATCACAACCTGATCACTCTAGGGACACAATGCTTAGATACCCTCTAAGACTTTCTAGAGAATCCGATTAAACTTGATCTCCTCTAGTTCTTACAAATGAATGTAAACAATTTCTTATAAGAGTTACAATGCTTCTTAATAAGCTATTATCACAACTGCGATTTTTCTCTTAAGTTTAAGCTTAATCTCACTAAGATATTACAACAGTAATGAAGTGAGGTTGAAGATAAGTTTGAGAGCTTTTGAATTTGACAGCGTTTCTGTAAGTTTGCGCAAAGTGTTGTATTCAGCTTCTCATCAGAACTTCTATATATAGGCGTTTGAGAAGATGACCGTTGGGAGCATTTAATGCGTTGCGTGATCCGTACAGCATTGCATTTAATGTTTCACTCTTTTGTCAACTACCTCGAGCCTTGCTTTTCCTGCTTTAACTGACGTTGCCTTTAATAGTTTCTAATGTTCCTTTTGTCAGTAAGCGTAGCCTGCCATCTTGTACTTGCTTCTGATCTGATGTTTGTGTAAACAACGTTTGAAAATCATCAGAGTCAAACAGCTTGGTGCAGAGCATCTTCTTGTCTTCTGACCTTGAAGTGCTTCTAGCGTGATACCATGAGAACTTCAGTGCTTCTGCTTCTGATCTCAAGTTCTTCTGATGCTTCAATAGACCATGTTCTGATTCTGCTTGACCATCTTCTGATGTCTTGCGAGAGCATGTTCTGATGTTGCATACTTGAACCTTCTGAGTCAGTGCTTCTTGCGCTGAATTTGTGCATACTCTTTATATATTTCCTGAAATGAAAATTGCATAGAATTAGAGTACCACATTATCTCAAGCAAAATTCATATACATTGTTATCATCAAAACTAAGAATATTGATCAGAACAAATCTTGTTCTAACATTCAACTCCTGCTAAGCTGTAAACCTTTTGAGGAGGGATGGCGAAAACGATACTGCAACCTCATACAGTATGCTTTTGAACAAACTATACTGACGATGTACATGCATTGTTTCAGTTCTTAGACAGTGGAGATATAAGGATGTTAATCCCTAGTTAACCCCTTCGAGCCTAAGAAGTAGGAGTTTTCTTTGTAGCATTAAATAAAACCCTTAATCATAACCTGGGGCAGGGTAGTTACTCAGTTAACTCAGTCATGCCAGTATGCCTTTTACACAATTAGTGATGGGTTCCCGTGACCATTAAGTCAGGCACTCAACATCCGTCAAAAAGAAAAAAAACTGTTAAGTCAAAACTTATGAAGGAGACTTATCATAAACAGTTCAGGCAAAAGTTAGGGATAACCAAGTCAAATAAGAGGTTGCTACAAATCCTCGACAAAAGAAGATATTGCAAAAAGGGATGACTGCCTGTCCAAACAAACTTCCGGTGCTTCAACCATCATCAAATGTCAATATTACGACTTCAAAGCTCTGCTAGGACTTAAACGCAAAGTTAACTGAGCATAGGTTCGAAGAACATCATGAAGATTGAGATGGGTACAAGTAAAATTTGAGCTATTATCCTTTGTTTCTTAAACTGGGAACCAAGCCACGTTACAACCCTTGAAAGTCCTAACTGAAGCATGGTTAGTTTGAGAGCATACTGTCACCAAAAAGGTATCCTGACTCCTTAAGGTTTACCATAAATGCTGAGTTGATATCACGTTCTTACAAATACCACGCTTTTACATCTTCTGTTTTAATGTTTAAAAAAAATTCAAGATAGACATATGCATTGCATCTCAAGAATTCATTATTAAACATATTCTACCACATAATTTCAAATGTTAGCATCAAGAAGAATCTGCACAGGGTACGACTAATGACTAAAAGTCATCCCGACAGACGAAACCACTTTAGCAGCAACATCTCTTACACCTAACTCAGTTAAATAAAAGTCAATGAATACCAGGGGCATGGCATGCTTTGTCCGATCAATCTGGGGAAATCAGGTCAAGATTCAAAGAATCTCTCAGGAACGCCGAACAATCAGGGGCATGCACCCAAATGTGTCTGAAATTACTTCCTAGTCAACTAGGGACATTTTCCTAAGTCTATGATTACTAGGGGCAAGTCACCCATAGTATTTATCACATAAGGTCCTCACGAGGCAAATCTCTTCAAAGTCCCTAACTAGTTGGGGCAAAGCTATGCAAGGCCTGTTTGACACTTCGACCGACACTCATTGGGGTGTCACAATCAATACAAGTCCATGAATGACATTTACTGTAACCACTGGGGGAAATGTTCAAGGCATCCATGTCTTCCCATGGAGCCGGTTTCACAAGATCATATCCCCACAGAGTAATCCTCAAGAAGCTACCTTTGAATAATCTCTTCTCCAACAGGGTTTATTCAAATTCACCACCTCCATAAAGGTTGGCACTCATAGTCGATCCTGGTCATGGTACACCATCGGATTACCCATCTCTTATTATCCCGGTCAGGGTATGTGAGGATGAGACTCTCTCTCTCGCAAGTTACATTTCATCCTCAAGCGAAAATTAGAAATTTCCAACTGTGTATCTTCAGACAAGATTAGGCGTCAGAATCACAATGTTATGGAGATTTATTTTCTCGATCAAGAAGAAATCATTAATATACTCTAAATAGCATAAATCATGTTCATGCATCATATATCATATACATATCCATACATTCCATATAGCGTCCCATGATAAACTCATGCACAACATACAAGTTTCTCATTTATTTTGAGAAACTCATCACATAATACATGCATCATGACATTGCATAGAGACTAACTTTACCCTTTTCAGGATACAAGTACAAGAAAATAAATAATATCTCCAATTTTCAAAGATCTAATTCTGCCACCTCGGACGGTGCTGACATGATCAACCTTCACAGATTTAATTCTGCCACCTCGGACGTTGCTAACACAATCAACCTTCAAAGATCTAATTCTGCCACCTCGAACGGTGCTGACACAATCAACCTTCAAATATCTAATTCTGCCACCTCGGACGGTGCTGACACGATCAACCTTCAAAGATCTAATTCTGCCACCTCGGACGGTGCTGACACAATCAACCTTCAAAGATCTAATTCTTCCACCTCGGACGGTGCTGACACGATCAACCTTCAAAGATCTAATTCTGTCACCTCGGACGGTACATACACGATCAAAGAAAGAGGTAGATACAATCGACACAAAAGATTCATTTTGACACCCCTTAACCTATTGAGTTCAGATACAACCTAACGTACGGTTCATTCTGACGCTTATCAAAACCATTGGATTCGGTCTAACGTACGACCCATCCTAAGCGCATCCTTTCAAATACAACCTAACGTACGATTCATTCTGACACTTATCAATACATTGGATCCAGTCTAACGTACGACTCATCCTATGTATATTCCTTCAGACGTAGCCTAACATACGACAACTTCTGGTAACCACATGATATTTCTTCGGATACAGCCTAACGTACGGCTCATTCTGACAGTTATCAAAACACTGGATCTGGTCTAACGTACGACTAATCCTAAGCATATCCTCTCAGACACAGCCTAACATACGGCTATTTCTGGCAACCATATGATATTTCTTCGGATACAACCTGACTTACGGTTCATTCTGATACTCATATGACATTCTTCAACGCATTTATTGGGAACAATCCAACATGGACTCATCCTGATTTATGTCCTCAGATACAGTCTAGCGTACGACTCATTCTGATCCCTACCTTATCTCTAAAAATGGATGGCATCTTTAAGCCCATCTCCAACAATACTTTGCCAATATCCATATGGCATCTTTAAGCCCATCTCCGACAATACTTTGCCAACACTTGGATGGCATCTACAAGCCCATCTCCGACATAAGTTCCTGCATCAGGAAGGACAAATTTCTAGGTATTCTAGTGTTCAATCTTCTTCCACCTTTAGATTCCTACAGGCACATAGGCCAATCTACATCCTCAGGTTTAAGAAGATTGAACTGGGGCAGCTGTCATACCCCAAAATTTTCCCATCATATTTCAAGATATTTTGAATCACCTGACTTTCAACTGCTCAAGACTATGCAAGAATTGGGCACACTTACCTGTCTCCCAAGCAACAAGCCTCCAACTAGGGTTTTGCTTCTCTCAAGGAAAAAATTAGGTTCTAAGGCTCCAAGTGGACTTTATGGCTTCTAATATGCTTCAAATAATCCTAACACCAAGTTTCAAGTTCTGATTCCTAAGATTTCCCATACAAAAGCTCAATAGTCAATAGTCAACTAGTTTGACTTAAAAGTCAACTATGGTCAACATACAGTCAAAACTCCTAATTTTTTGTCAACATCAACATTTTGAAGTTATATTCATCATTTGATCAAGGTTTGATCATGATTCATCAAAGAAAGCTCAGAAATCATCAAAAGTCCAAGTTTCTAAATTAGGGTTTTATAGGAGAAAGTCAACTAAACTTTGACTGATCATAACTCTTACATGGTTCATCAGAAACGGTCTAACCAAAGCCTATTCTCAAGGAAATTTCATCCTCTACAACTTTGATTTTGGGCCCAAGCTCAAGAACTGCACCACTTGAGAGATATGAGCCAAAACATTATAGGTCCTTCTAAGCTCGCAAAAAGCTGTTTTTTGTCAGGACCCATATCTTCTAGATAGAATCCTCAAATGCAAAATATGTTCCAAAGGGGCTTGTAGAGGACATATTGGGCTTTCCAAAAAGTCTTAGAACACCTTCATGTGATAATTATTGAGAGATATGGATTGCTAAAGTTGGACAATTTTGTGAAAATGCACAAAAGGCAAAGTGGTGAATTTTGATGTTTTGGACTATTGGGCCAAGTTCTTGGATCTCAAACATGTCCATGAGCTGAATAAAGACTTTTAAATCTATTATTTTATTTTTATGACATTTATTTTTATGTATTTGAATTTTTAATCTTTTAAATATTAAATAAATTAAATAAATATGAAATAATTAGATTTTGTTCATGAGATTTGTTTTCCAATCATATCAAGGGTCCAAATCTCACATATTTGATTCAAAATTCGTGTAAGGAAATATTGGTACAAGATTTATGCAAAAAATCCAAAATTAGAAGGATATTCAATCAATCTCCAATATCATGATTCAAGGAGATTTTATGCAAATTGGTTAACCTAATTCGTTCTAATATATATGCACATTAACCCTAATGATCAGAGGACGAAAATTGGAGGCTTAAAGACCCTAACTGAACTCGTGAAAAGGGAAGGAAAAGTCAAGATCGTTTTCTGAGTTGCAGTCGAATTCAAAGCCGTTAAAGGTTCAAACGAGTTTCACTGGTGCTCTCTGAAGCTAATCACATCATCTCCTTAAATCAACGTGTTCAGAATCACGACTTTGGGGTCACGGTTTGTTAAAAGAAAATCAATTTGATTATGCCAAATTACGTTGCATACATGATTTTTGTTTATATATTTGAGTTTGCATGATGGCGTGGAAGATTTCTGGATTGTACATTTTGAGTTTAGTTGCAGGTATCAAGATTCACCATAGCTAGGGTTCGTGTTCAGGTTTTTGGGGAAACGTAATTAGACTCGATTTTGTGCCAAATCAAGAGGTTTACTGAATTCGTGAGGTCACATACGTTTGATATGGGATATTGTATTGTGTGTATTGGTGTTTAATTTGCAGGTTCTGAAGATTAGAACATGTAGCCACGTTGAAAAATCGTGGCTAAAAGTCTGTGTTCTTTTTAAAAAACGAAGGTTGAAGACGAACAGTGCTGGGCGCGAAGTATTTGGTTTGAATTTCTGTCATTCTTTTTTTTCCTTATATTATTTAACAAAGGCACATATTAACAAAGCGCGCGTTTGGTTGGAGTGGTAGACGCAATATTGAGACTTAGGGCGTGGGTTCGATCCCCCGCTCCCTTATATTTTTCATGAATTATTCAAACTTCAGATCCCATGCGCGCTGCTTGAAGAGGACTATGGTGCGCCTTCACATCAAGGCCTTTGGAGAATGGCATGGATGAATCCAACGCCTACAAACCTGCAAGTCTACCATGGACACTCAAAGGCCAGCCACACTGAATCCAACACCTGGTTTTCCTCAATTCTTTTTATTTTATTTCTCTAATGTCTTTTCTTTTAATTTGTTTTTTCTTATTTTCTCTTTTTATTGTTTTCCTTTAATTTATTTTAACAAATTTACTTTTTTTTTGCATTACATTAAAAATAATAATTTTATTTTATTTAATTAAAATTAATTTTTTTATTAGATAATTAATTAAAATTAAGTTAATGTTTTAAAGTTAATTAGGGTTTTAATTTAGGATAAGTAAGTTAGTAAATTAAATTTTTAGGTTAAATAATTAGAAATAATTTTTTAATTTAATTAGAATTAGATTTTATTTTAAGTTTTAATTAGGTTTAACCTTGACTTCAAAAACCATAAAAACGTAGGTCAGGTAGGTGTTGCCCGTTAACCTTGAGTCTAGGTTTCACCCATTAGATTTACCTTTTCAAAGTTTTTACCATAAACATTTTCCCTTATTATTATTATTATTATTATTATTATTATTATTATTATCTTTCCTTATGTTAATTTCTCGTTCGCCCAATTTTATTATATTTTGTATCTGCTCTGGGTTTGTAATAATAAGTGGTTAATTTTATTTCCCGCAAAAGTTTAATATTGTAACTGCCCCAAAGCCTTGTAATAATTAGGGTTTTTATTTTCGCGCTCAATTCCTCCTCTTTTGTTGTAACTGCCCCAAAGCCATGTAATAGCTTAGGTTTATTTTCTGCATTTATTTTCTGCCTTCCTTGTTTGTTTTTTTCTTGTAATTCCCTCTCCCCGAAGCCTTGTAATAGCGTAGGTTTATTTCGCGCATTTTAATTTCCTGCACTATATAATTGTTAGAAATTAATAGGATTGTATGCAAGACTAAAAACAACCTAGCATAACCCTAGTTTTTAGGATTAAATTAATCAATCACTTTTTGTTCACACACTCACCTTTAAGGTAATCTCTCTTATGCTGCCTTTCGATTAAATAGTCAAGTCCCTCGGATGTAGGGATACCTTAGCCTACTGCCTACGAATAAAAATCATCATAAAAAGATCATAGTCCCTTCGAGTTGCCTATGATTAACATGATCTTGTCCCTCGAGTTGCCTTCAATTAAATGATGATAGTCCCTTTCGATTGCTAAGGTATCCTTACTTGTTGCCTTAAATGACTATTCTCATCAATTCATAGGACTTCCTACCCTCTTTATGGTATGGATAACCCTTATGACGATTTGATGACCCTTCGATGACCCGCACATCCAATGCATAGGACTACCTACCCTCAAAGGGTATGAATAGTACTATCACCTAAGTAAAGACTCAAAGAACAAGTTAGACCTTATAACTTTAGGGTATGTTACTCTTAATTTCTTGCTCAAATCAATTTCAAATTACTTCATACACCTCTTTTCAAAACAATTTCCAAGGCTACACTTTATTTACAAAGTTAAAGTCCTTTTTCAAAATCTTTTACTAAACACACACTGCACTCTTTTCAAACAATTCAAACGAGTCACAGTGAGCTAAGAAATTAAGAGCCCATGGATAACCATGGATACAAAGGGTGCTTACACCTTCCCTTTGTATAACCTACCCCCCGAACTCAATCTCTTTCAAAGGTCTTTCCTGTTCTTTTTTCCTTTCCAAGTTGGATAAATTAAAAGTCGGTGACGACTCTTGCTCACCGCAACATTGTTTGTGACATTTTAAAGTCAGTTCTCCCATCGAGTTACACAAGGCATCAAGTGGACTTCATGGTGTATCATATGTCTCAAAGTATCTCCATGTTAAGTTTCAAGACTTACAGCTCAAGATTGTTCAGTCAATTGCTCAGATGATCAATGGTCGATTGTATTGGGTAAGAAGTCAACTATGGTCAACATACAGTCAAACTTCAAGATTTTTGGCCAACATCAAGGTTTCGAAGTCACATTGATCATTTGATCAAGGGTTGATCATGATTCAAAGAAATCTCAAATTCATCAAAAGGCAAAAGTTACTAAATTTGGATTTTCTTAAGGAGAAGTCAACTGAACTTTGACCAATCATAACTTTCACATACTTCATAAAAAATTCCTCAACCAAAGCTCATTTTGAAGGAAATTCAATTCTCTACAACTTTTTCTCTTTTAGGTTTTTCCAAAAAAATGCTTCATTTAAGAGATATGAGCCCGTATATTACATGTCATTTTGAAAGTTAACAAAAACACATATTTTGTCAAAAATGTTTACGAAATGATAAAGGCATTAAATGAAAGGATGACCAACAAGGAAGTTGTAAGAGACATCTCGAGGTTTCCAAAAAGTCCAAGATCACCCTCATATGATAAAAATTGAGCAAGTTATGAGATACACAAGTTGGGCAATTTTGAGAAAATTCATGAAAGTCAAAATGGTAAGACTTGATTTTTTGAACCAAGTGACCTATATTTTAAGGTCTAAATGTGATTTTGACCTTATCAAGGACCCCTAAATCTATTCATATATTTTTGGTGATTTTTTATTTTTTTTATTATGATTTTATTTAATTAAAATCAAAATAAATCAAATAAAATTCCAATTAATATAGTTTAGGCATGTAGATATGATTTTCAAATCAAATCATGAATCCAAAATCATATCTTTGTGATGGAGAAATCATGTGACAATTGTTGGTACAAGATTGAGAAAATATGGAAGATTTTCATGCAAATTTCCAATCAAATTTCCAATCAAATCTCCAATCATCCAATCTCATGACCACTGAGATCCCACCATATCCCAAGTATGTGGATCATCATCATCATGCATACATCATTTGTTAACCCAAGATACAAAAATTGTGTTTGTTGCTTGTGTCCCAAGACAGGATACTGATCAAGAGAAGATTGAACAAATTAGGGTTTTAAGGCCCACAAAGTAGTTCAACATTCTTCTATGATTCAAAGGAGTTATCCAATCAAAATCAAAGCCCAAAGATGGTTAAATGCAAGATCAATCACCTTCAAGTTCATTAGAGGCCCCAATTAGGGTTTTTGACCTAATTCCATTGGATGGTTAAATTTTAATCAGGAGATGGTTCCAAGACTCAAAATATGATTCAAGGGCATCCAAATCAACATTATAGTCCATTCACATGATTCATTTTAAGAGGAGAGCTTGATTCATTTGGAAATCACAAGACAACCATATATTTGGAAAAAGTCAACTATACAAGTCAACCTTTGACTTTTGAGGAAAATAGTCAACCATGGACTTTTAAGGGCCCAAATCATCATCATATGGATATTGAAGACATTTGATCAAAGAAAATTCAAAGAATTCATCAAGAATAAAAAAGTCAACAAAAGTCAAACTAGGGTTTTTAAGTGCATTTTGACCTAGTTCATGGATCTCAAAATTTCACCTACAGAACTCAAAAAACTTCCAACATGAAAGTTATAGATCTCTTCAAATAAAAATCATTTTGTCAGCATCACATTTTGGCAAAAAGTGATTATTTATAAGTGATTTTGAGCAAACAAGGTTTATGTTCAAAAAACTTAGAAAATTTTCTAAGTGTTTTACCAAGTTTTTCCTCCACTTTAAGTCCATTTTCTCCAAGATCCAAAAGGAGTTTGAGGAAACTTTTAACTACTCATTTGAAGTATGTAACAAGGGCTTTCCAAAGAGCTAAGTAGCATGAAAGTCCATGGCTCCATCCATGAGATATGATTTTGTCAATATGGCACCATGAACACTTGAAATGAAGAAGTTTTATGAAGAAAGTGAAGAATCAAATCCAAAACCCTTGCAAATCTGAAAGAATATCTCAAGTACAACCATTTTAACTTGTTGAAATGGCCAAACTCGTATGATTTCACTTGCTTTTGAGCTATGGACCAAGTGTTCTAAGCTTTGTTCGAAATTCATGCCATTTATGGACTTAAGTCATGACTTCCACTCTAGTAAAGCAAGCTTTATGCACAAAGTCCACTCCTTGAGGGATGCGTCCGCAAATGCACGGATATATCGAAGTAATATAAAAGATTGTCGAACCATAGATACCAATTTCAACCTACTGTAATTTATTGCTGCTTTGTAAAGCTAAGGCTAATGAATGTTTGATTAAGGGGAACCTAAGAACTAAAACTGGAATAAAACTAAGATTAAGATAAATATAGGAGAAGAGAGACCGGAATGTGATTCTGCGTACTTCGGGAAGTCTGTAATTCATTGGCTTATTAAAGATGTTAAAAACATATTTAGTAGAAAATATTAGCTTAAAGACTAAACCTCACACTCTCGTGGTTTTGAATAAAGTCACGCTCCTTAACCATAGGATTCTGCTCTCGCTCGCCCTACTTAAATCAAAGAACGCGTTTTGAAAACTAAACAAGTCCTAATTAATCCTAAAGCGCTATCGCTGTGTTTAAGATTAATTCCTAGTTTTTACTATCTGGTTCGACCCCCACGCTCTCGCAGTGCCGATTCGAACCTTAATAGATTTCTCACTCTCGTGACGAAATCGTGGTAAGTAACCTCTCACTCTCTTGACAAGGTTACCTAAATTAAGAATAAAAACTAAAGCCAAAACAAATTTAATAATAATTTAAGCCAACAAAATAATTACCGAGTCCCGTCGGAGACGACGGTCCTCACATACCGGACTCAAAACAATTTAGTCGGAGATAGAATTAAGCGTAAACAAATTAAACGTGTGGATTGAATTTAAGAAGGACATGGCAATTAAATTAGAGACGATAAATAAGAATAAATAAGAAAGCATAAAATAAAACCTGTAAATGATGAAATAAAAGTACTGGAATTAACTTCTGAAATCTTCGTGTAATGAAAGGAAACAGAACCTAAATCTAATGGTGTGGTAGTTCCTCGATGTGAGAAACTACCACTTTTACATGGTAGAAAAACTGCCTAAAAACTAAACAAGAAAAAGCTCTGCCGAAAAGAGAAGAAGAGTCCCCTTTCTCTGATTAATGTCGAGTATTTATAATGCCTTGAGTTCAACTAGGTTGAGAAAATATAGGAGGAAAAGTAGTAGCTTCCGTCTTGGACTTAGTTCACGGAGAGAAATAAGGAAAGCTGGAAAATAGGAGGAAGTAAGGGCGTGACGAGCGCGTCTGAGTGTGAGTGTGTGACTTACGTCACACACTAAATAAAAGAAGCATGCCGTTCGGCAGGAGGGGGAGGGCTCCAACCGGCGTGGCATGGTGTGTGCCACCCGTCAAAGCACTAAATGTGACTAACGTCACATATTATATATATGGGGCCCACCTCCTATATTATATATAATATATAATATAATATATATATTACATATATATATATATTATATATTATATATTATATATTATATATTATATATTATATATTTTCTTCATCTCTACTTTTTCCCTTTTTTGGGGTTTTAAGCTCCATTATTCTCCATTTTTGCCACTCTCTTCATACATGCCTTGTAAATAGTAAAAACCTGAAAATATAGAAAATACCGGCATAATACGAACATAAAGTAATTAAATTCAAATAAAATGGGGATATAAATAATGTTAATCAAGCCAAATATACGATACATTTTCGCGTTATCAAATACCCCCACACTTAAACCTTTATCTGTCCTCAAGCAAATAATCAATATTACAATTTATAATATATGGGTTAAATGCAATTACATGACACAATATCGATTTCTACGCGATTGCAATGTATTTTAGTTAGAATGATAAAAGCTCAACTCCAACACTAAAGTCACGGTAAAGACACTAAACAACTCTACTTATGCAAACCATTTCGAATCATGCTATCATAGCTCAACCTAGTTCTTTTCGCTAAATTTCTCCCGTTTTCATTCGAGTGCAATCACATTAAGCCCTTTATCTTCACACGTACATAGTAGAGTAACCAGTTAGTGATTATGATCCTTATTAGCATGGGGTTCTGGCACATATTTGTGGTAACCTCTTCTTAACCAATTGCAAGTTGCAGGGGATCGAACCGTAGTTCGCCCTACCAAGTTCAGTACCAGATACTTCTGAACCAACTGATAACGATTTACTTTGTTATTATTCGTAAGATGCGCATCCTTTGGATTAAATGACCGGGTGAGGGTCACCTAACTTAGTTGGTGCATTCTTTAAGCGTCACAATAAAACATTTAACTTTTTTCAAATATTCGGGATCATTCACTTATATTCATTGGGTCTCTACGTAGTTTGTGTTTAAGACGGTGCCGACTGCTAAATAAACTACTCGGGGTTACTTTAAAACTAAAGTTTAAGGTTTCAGTATAACAGGTATTCAAATCGGTCTTGCGTATTCGGGAGTTCTAAAGTGTCAAGACCGTAACGATTTTGTCTTAATTTCACTCTAATTTCTAACATATCTTTAAAATGGGCAACCTATATACTTTTCGAGTGTGTGTCATGCGTTGAAAAGAAAATATTATTGTTGGAGCTAAAATTTTTTAAATTTCGGGGAAATTTAATAACAACTGAGAATCACGTATAAAGGCTCGACAGCATAACTAGAAAACAATAAAGCGATAAATGGAAAGCAGTAAAGTTCCTCCCTCACACTTAAACCAAACATTGTCCTCAATGTTTTGATAAAAGGTGGAAAAGGAAAACTAGAACTTGTGTGAATGCTAGACCCTCTGCGTGCTTTTGTTGTTAATATTGGCGACACCACCAGCAGTGAGATTCGCAGGAATGTCCGTGAGCGCCTTGCTCATTTCCAAGATTTTCATCTAGAGATTCTTCGCCTAGAGGTAGATGAGACGCGACAAACGATCCATCTCTTTATTTTCTGCAACTTCACACATTAAAAGAAAAACATTAAATTAAAAACTCGTGGGTTGCCTCCCACGCAGCGCTTTGTTTAACGTCGATAGCTCAACGGCTGAAAAGTGCAAGCACTCAAGGTGGTTCTCTAGAGAATGACTCCTCGGTTGAAATTTTAGTAATTGTCGTTTTCCATGGCCACTTATCGCGCCATCTCACATATCCCTCACCTTTTCTTTTCTTTCTTCTGTGGGGTGGTTCATTCTTTTGAACTTGTGGTGGTGGTTCTGGATCTATCCTAAGTATCAGCTTTTCAAGCTTGAGCTTAGTGATTTCAACCATCACCTCAAATGCTAACATTCCCCTCTTAACAGTAATGACATCCCTAGTTTCATGGTCCTCGAACTTTGTATTTTTATGCAAGACTTCAAACAAGGGTGCATTGGTGTGGGTATTTTCCAATACCTTCGCATAGTTTATCGTAGCTTCCATAAAACTTTGCAAAAAAGGAATCGGTGAGGTATAGGGAGGAGGAACAACGATAGGTGCTTCATTCTCCAAATCTTCGTCAACCTCTCTTTTGGGAGGTGTCAGTGGATTTTTCTCAATCTCCCCTCTTTTCTCATCAGAACTCTGCTCAACCTCAAAATCACTCCCCTCAAACTCATCATCACTCTCCTTAGGACTTTCACTTTGTTGTTCACTACTGGTTGTTACAATATCCACATGCTCCTTAAGGAAGGGTCCCAGATGTTTTTGTTCAAGCAAGGAGATTTGAGTATCCAAAGCCATGTTGTGAGTTTCTAGAGACTCAACCACAGTTGTCAGCTTCCTAAGGGATTCGTTAATTTGGAGACTTTGTTTTCTAAGATTTTCATTTTTGACATTTTGTGTCTCTACAAAGTGCTCTATCATGGATTCTAGCCTAGAGTGATTTAGCGTCGCATCGGAATCCTCCATTGATGTTTCGAAGTTGAAATTATGGGATTCTTGCGGTTCTTCAAAGTGAGTTAGCGTCACATTTTGTGTTTCCACAAAGCATTTCGTCATCGTAGATTCTAGCCAAGCAAGAGTTTGCGTTTCAATAAAATTCTCCATTAATATTTCAAGGTCGGATTTATGGGATTCTGGTGACTCCTCAAAATATTGGTTGTGGTGATCGTAGAGGAAATTCAATTGAGGATAAGTTTGTGTCAAATTGAAATCCTCAATATATGATTCGAGGTTTAAATTATGGGATTCTTGAGACTCCTCGAAATATTGGGGTTGGTGGTTGAAGAGGTAGTTGTGGTGAGAATCAGGTAGTGATGCAGCATTGAAATTCTCCAATACTATTTCGAGGTCAGATTTATGAAGTTCTTGTGATTCCTCGAAATACTGGGAATAGTAATCATATGGGAAATTTGGGTGCGGTTCCTCGAGATATTGGGAATGGGAGTTGTAGAAAAAATTTGGGTGATACATCTACTTAGGATTATAAGATAAATATTTTTTAATTTTTTAATGCCTTAGTCTATACGGTGTAACTACGGAGTTACAAAATTGACTAAATTGGTCCCCAGCAACGGCGCCAAAAACTTGATGCGTCCGCAAGTGCACGGATATATCGAAGTAATATAAAAGATTGTCGAACCATAGAGACCAATGTCAACCTACTGTAATCTATTGCTGCTTTGTAAAGCTAAGGCTAATGAATGTTTGATTAAGGGGAACCTAAGAACTAAAACAGGAATAAAACTAAGATTAAGATAAATATAGGAGAAGAGAGACCGGAATGTGATTCTGCGTACTTCGGGAAGTCTGTAATTCATTGGCTTATTAAAGATGTTAAAAACATATTTAGTAGAAAATATTAGCTTAAAGACTAAACCTCACACTCTCGTGGTTTTGAATAAAGTCACGCTCCTTAACCGTAGGATTCTGCTCTCGCTCGCCCTACTTAAATCAAAGAACGCGTTTTGAAAACTAAACAAGTCCTAATTAATCCTAAAGCGCTCTCGCTGTGTTTAAGATTAATGCCTAGTTTTTACTATCAGGTTCGACCCCCACGCTCTCGCAGTGCTGGTTCGAACCTTAAAAGATTTCTCACTCTCGTGACGAAATCGTGGTAAGTAACCTCTCACTCTCGTGACAAGGTTACCTAAATTAAGAATAAAAACTAAAGCCAAAACAGAATTTAATAATAATAATTTAAGCCAACAAAATAATTACCGAGTCCCGTCGGAGACGACGGTTCTCACATACCGGACTCAAAACAATTTAGTTGGACATAGAATTAAGCGTAAACAAATTAAACGTGTGGATTGAAATTAAGGAGTACATGACAATTAAATTAGAGACGATAAATAAGAATAAATAAGAAAGCATAAAATAAAACCTGTAATTGATGAAACAAAAGGTACTAGAATTAACTTTTGAAATAATCTTCGCGTAATGAAAGGAAACATAACCTAAATCTAATGGTGTGGTAGTTCCTCGATGTGAGAAACTACCACTTTTACATGGTAGAAAAACTGCCTAAAAACTAAACAAGAAAAAGCTCTGCCGAAAAGAGAATAAGAGTTCCCTTTCTCTGATTATTGCCGAGTATTTATAATGCTTTGAGTTCAACTAGGTTGAGAAAATATAGGAGGAAAAGTAGTAGCTTCCATCTTGGACTTAGTTCACGGAGAGAAATAAGGAAAGCTGGAAAATAGGATGAAGTTAGGGCGTGACGAACGCGTCTGAGTGTGAGTGTGTGACTCACGTCACACACTAAATAAAAGAAGCATGTCGTTCGGCAGGAGGGGGAGGGCGCCAACCGGCGTGGCATGGTGTGTGCCACCCGTCAAAGCACTAAATGTGACTAACGTCACATTCACATAAAAATGTGACCAACGTCATATATTATATATATATATATATATATATATGGGGCCCACCTCCTATATTATATATAATATATAATATAATACATTTATATATATATATTATATATATATATATATATATATATATATATATATATTATATATATATATTTTTCTTCATTTCTTCTTTTTTTTTCCTTTTTTGTGGTTTTAAGCTCGATTATTCTCTATTTTTGCCACTTTCTTCATACATGCCTTGTAAATAGTAAAAACCTGGAAACATAGAAAATACCGGCATAATACGAACATAAAGTAATTAAATTCAAATAAAATGGGGATATAAATAATGTTAATCAAGCCAAATATACGATACATTTTCGCGTTATCAAATACCCCCACACTTAAACCTTTATCTGTCCTCAAGCAAATAATCAATATTACAATTTATAATATATGGGTTAAATGCAATTACATGACACAATATCGATTTCTACGCGATTGCAGTGTATTTTAGTTAGAATGATAAAAGCTCAACTCCAACACTAAAGTCACGGTAAAGACACTAAACAACTCTACTTATGCAAACCATTTCGAATCATGCTATCATAGCTCAACCTAGTTCTTTTCGCTAAATTTCTCCCGTTTTCATTCGAGTGCAATCACATTAAGCCCTTTATCTTCACACGTACATAGTAGAGTAACCAGTTAGTGATTATGATCCTTATTAGCATGGGGTTCTGGCACATATTTGTGGTAACCTCTTCTTAACCAATTGCAAGTTGCAGGGGATCGAACCGTAGTTCGCCCTACCAAGTTCAGTACCAGATACTTCTGAACCAACTGATAACGATTTACTTTGTTATTATTCGTAAGATGCGCATCCTTTGGATTAAATGACCGGGTGAGGGTCACCTAACTTAGTTGGTGCATTCTTTAAGCGTAACAATAAAACATTTAACTTTTTTCAAATATTCGGGATCATTCACTTATATTCATTGGCTCTCTACGTAGTTTGTGTTTAAGACGGTGCCGATTGCTAAATAAACTACTCGGGGTTACTTTAAAACTAAAGTTTAAGGTTTCAGTATAACAGGTATTCAAATCGGTCTTGCGTATTTGGGAGTTCTAAAGTGTCAAGACCGTAACGATTTTGTCTTAATTTCACTCTAATTTCTAACATATCTTTAAAATGGGCAACCTATATACTTTTCGAGTGTGTGTCATGCGTTGAAAAGAAAATATTATTGTTGGAGCTAATTTTTTTTAAATTTCGGGGAAATTTAATAACAACTGAGAATCACGTATAAAGGCTCGACAACATAACTAGAAAACAATAAAGCGATAAATGGAAAGCAGTAAAGTTCCTCCCTCACACTTAAACCAAACATTATCCTCAATGTTTTGATAAAAGGAGGAAAATGAAAAATAGAACCTGTGTGAATGCAGATCCTCTGCGTGCTTTTGTGGTTCATATTGGCGACACCCCCAGCAGCGACATTCGCAGGAATGTCTGTGAGCGCCTTGCTCATTTCCAAGATTGTCATCTAGAGATTCTTCGCCTAGAGGTAGATGAGACGTGACAAACGATCCATCTCTTTATTTTATTTTTATTATTTTGAACCAAATTTACATTGAAAAAATCCTAATAAATGACCAATTATAACGTTTGGAATACAGAAAATTAGGTCTGCTTTTGGATTGATAGGTTATATGGGTGGCTACGTTCTTTGAAAACATAAACTCCTCCACTATCAAAAGTTACAATAACTGAAGACCTTTCAGATTTCTAAAACTTTCTCTTAATTTTTATATCTACTCACCCAAATGGAATTCACCCAAATGAAATTCAACTTTTCAGTATCTATTTTCTCCATTCCAATTCTTCTGGGCTTTTGCTTTTCAAAGAGTACGAATTTTTGTGTTCCTCCATCTCAATTTACCGTCAAATGCGTCTGCCACCACCGTGCTATTGCCAAACAATGACAAGACCATTGTGTTGCCACCGACGACATCTCTGATTCTCAATAGCATCACATCACAAAGCATCAACACATCACACATCAATCACTGCAAGATCCACTTCACCTACTTGTCGTCACTGAAGATGTTCGTTGCTTTTTATTTTTGATTCACGTTTTGTTTTCTTTTGATTATTCTGGATTTGTTAAATTTAGAGAATATTGATTGAATTATGCTCTGATTTGAACTTAGATTGGGCAATAGACAGAAAGTAAGTTCAAAAAGTGATTGAATTGTTTTCCTTTTCCTTTTATTTGAATCCAAAAAATTTCTAAATATTTTTCTTTATTTTAACCACTTCATTTCAGATTTATGAAGGAAAAAATCATGAGTTTCTGTCAATATAAGGGAATGTGAATGTGTTTCACATTGAGTAAGCATGATTAATATAGTTTGTGTTATATAAATATTGACAGATTTATTTAGCCTCTTTTTGCTTTCATATTGGATCTGTGAATGAAAATGGAGTTTTTGTTTTTTTACAGGTTATGTTCAGTAGTGTTGTTTTTAAGCGACTACCCGCCGACGCTTAAATCAACATATTTGGAAAAACTATCAAGCATCACAGCAAACACAACATTCAATAATATCCTTTCTATTTTTCATCTACAACAAGCATATCCTTTGAAAAAAACGCATAGGAAGAAAATAGGGAAGACTCAAAGGCACAAGGATGAGGTTTATACCACACGATTGATTTCATGTGAGCTTAATTTCACGGTGATGGCCGAAGGTTCCACGCTTTGATTATTTACTTTTCATTTGCATTTATGATTTTGTTGTTTGTTTCAGATGTGCCATAAACATGGTGTGATGCATAGAGATCTAAAGCCTGAGAATTTTTTGTTTGCGAATAAGGAAACAACGACTTTGAAAGCCATCGATTTTGGTTTGTCGGTGTTCTTTAAACCAGGTAAGGATTTTGGATGGTGATTATGCTTGATTTTTATTGAATGGTTGGGTTTTGTGGTTTTACAATTAGCTTAAAGTTTGCCATTTTCTGTAGGTGAAAGATTTAATTAGATTGTTGGAAGTCCCTAACTTAACAATGTTTGAATGTTTATCGAGAATCATCCATGAAGTATTAATCCTTTTGCCCATTTTCACGAGTTATTCATGCTGTCTATACAACTAATTTTTCTTGTGTGAGAAGGTTATTGTCGAGCATTTGTCAGCAGAAGAGGCAGTGGGACTAAAAGAGGGATTCAAGCTTATGGATACAAGCAACAAATGCAAGATCAACATTGATGAAGTGGTGCTTAGAAAGATTCTCTTACAATAGTGCTAGCAAGATCATCTACGTAAAAAGATTCACTTGCTATCATGCTAGCAAGCTTATCTGCATAAAAAAAATTCACCTGCTATAGTGCTAGCAAGCTTATCTGCATAAAAAGATTCACCTGCTATAGTGCTAGCAAGCTTATCTGCATAAATTTCTTGACACATCCGCAGAAGTCAGAAGTATAAGGACCAGTAACTTGGTGCCTTACATTGTGTATGCATAGAGTGTAGCGTGCGTAGCGTGTATGAAGCGTAGCGTGCATGAAGCGTAGCGTGTAGAGCATGGTGTGTAAAATGTAGTTGGTAGCGTGTAAAACGTAGCGTGTAAAACGTAGCTTGTAAAACGTAGTGTGTGTAACGTGCAATGAAGCGTAACGTGTAGAGCGTGGTGTGTAAAATGTAGTATGTAAAGCGTGGTGTGTATAATGCTTGTATAAATATTGGGCACGTACATATAACGGCTATACATGCATGTGACCCTGACGTTTGTACAATGTAGATGTATGAACTGCCTGTATGTGTAATGTAAATGTTATATGTGTGAGAGGATTTTGTTTACGGTATCCTGTTGATGTATTAAGATGATGCTCGCGCGCATGTTTATGAGCGGAGATCTAATGATGTGATATGCCGGTTCTTAGACCAGGTTCGAATACGTAATGATTATGCTTATGTATATGTTGATTGATAAATGCCTATATGTGCGTTCTAGTTAGTATGTATATGCTAATGCTAATGCTAATGCGTATGTATGTATGGTTATCCCCAGATTTTATCTCCTTATAGCCCATTGAATTTGTTCAAACCATGCAACGACTATGCTCATGCCGACTATTAATGCTTATGCGTAGAATGTTTTCGAGCAGAACTTCAGGTTTCAGTCTCCTTTTAGACCATTAGGTCCTGAACCAATCCCCTAGTACCCTTTGTTTTTTTTGAATTGTCTAGGGGTTTCGATGTATGAGATGTAATGTATTAACCAATGTATGTAATGCCTGTCTTATGTATATTTGCATGATGCTCCAATGATAGTTTGTTGATAACCAAGCGTATATAGCTCGCTAATGTTGTAAGGTTGTTTGATAGGGTGGGGTGTGATGCTAGCGTGACTTCCCAATGCCTGCTTTTGAACTTGAAGGTCGTAGTTAGGGGAAAGATTTATTGGAGGTTGTAAAGTGTGAGGATGCCTTTTCCTTTTGCTGTGCGTCTTGCCCTGGTTTGGCTTTTTGAATTACTCCACGCCTTTGACTTTTCGAAATTCTCCACGTCTTTAACTTGTTGTAATTCTTAGCACCTTTAACCTCTTGAATTTCTCCACACCTTTAACCTTTTGAAATTCTCCACCTTTAACCTTTTGAGGTTCTCCACCCCTTTAACATTTTGAATTGTTCACCCTATGGATTTGATATCCACTGCCCCAATATTTAGTTTTGTGGAAAAAAATGCTTCTGATCTCCAAGCCACGAAGGAAGTACCCCGATAAATAACCTTGTCATACAAATGTGATACATATGCTTCAGCGTTTAGATTGAAGGGTATGCCCTCGATCTCCAGGATATGGAGGGTTATCCATAGTGTTCTATCCATTTAAATTTCTCCCATGTTTGACATGTCCCTGATTATTATTGCTTCGAGATGTAACCCAAGTCGATTGAACCTTAGGATGAATGCCCCTAGTTAATAGGATCTTTGATTGTATGCCCCATAATCCTTGAAATTTTGCCCCTATTTAGGAGAACCCTCTGGACGTGGTTCCCCCATTCAAGAGTCTTTATTAGAAATGATCGCCTTTGCTTAAACCAATTTCGAGTTCTCCTTGATGCTAAGTGTGTATTTGTAGAACGTGAAGTACATGCAAGTTTTGAAATCGAAGTTTGTTATGAGTTGGAAATGGATGATTAGAAATGGATGTTTGAGGAAGTGAAGTGGTTAGGAACAGTTTTAACAACCCTATGAGTCAGTATAACAAAACCCTGCTTAATATGCTTTCGTAGTTAACCTTGCCTCAATTTGGACTTTTGAATGTTGTAACTTGGCTTGTTTCATGGTTTAAGAAACAACGGATATAAGGCTAAAAAATTTATTTAACCCACCCCTTTCTCCTTGATGTTCTCCAATCCTAAAGTTCGTTTAATACAATGAATGTGTTTTATTTGCAAGAGAATTGTTTCAGTTCTGATGATGAGCGAAAGCATTAGTGAAGATCCAAGCACCGATGAAAAATGTTGTAGATATCCAAGCATTGATGGGAAGCTTCGATGATTTAGCAGTCACAAGATTATCCTTTGTATTTTGCTTTTGTTTTTCTATCCCTTATTTTTGCATGAGCCAATTCCTTTGAATTTGATCCATCGGGATGCCCTAATTTTTGCTTAAGTCATTTTTTTATGGAATTTTCATTTTTGACTTAGCGGGCGCTTTCCTCCTCTTTTTTTTGAATGCTCCTTTTGAAATATTGATCCTTGGATTTTGAATATTGTGACTGCCATGTTGACTTTGATTTGTAAGCTTCGACTTTGATACGTCCTCGATGATGTATTGAGGAAGAAGATGCTGTGAACATTGTTTCCATTTCTTCCTCATTTTTTTGATGAATGCGAGGAAGAATATGTGCTTGAACCTTTGCTTTGTTTGACTGATTCTCTTGACCACAAAATACACCATTGAATCAATCGAAATCTACCCCGCCCCTGGTTGAAATTAAGGTTTATTTGAAAAATAGAAACAAACTCCAACTCCTGGCTCGAGGGGGTTGACTACGGATTATCTCCTTATTTCTCCACTGTTTAGGGATTGAAACAATGCCTTACCTCATCAGCTCGGTCTTACATTGAAAGCATAATTTTAGCAAGATTTAGTTATTTGTATTCGTCATTCTCCCTTAAGTTTATTAGTAATTGGAAATCGAAATTGAAATAGAATAGAAGGGTGCGAGTGGAAGGTTGTATTAGTGATAGAATGAAGCGAATGAATTGATTCCAAAACCCGCATGGTTACCCCATTAGAATTGCTAATCAGAAGGTACAACTTTTATCCTAGGTAACACTTAGCGATCGTAGATATTGAAATTCTTAGCATGATAAAACCTATTGACCCCAGGGGCAAACTCCTTTGTAAATCCACTGACCTTGTTTTACTCCTTAGTCCCTAGACTTGTAGAAGTAAAGGGTAACCTCGAACTCTACTTGGGAATGTCAAACCTATCGGGAATAAATTTTTAGCGGTGGGTTTTCGTCGTCTGGAACTTCATGAGTTTCCTTTGATTGAATCTCTTTCACTTTTTCTAAGGGTAGTATCACACCGTTTGCAACCTTTAGTGTTGGTAAATTGATATAGAAAACCTACGACCCTTTTGCCCCTTGGTGGGGAGTTAACATATGTCGCCTTCCCTCCATCGTAATTATGCATCTTTGTTCAGGATATTGCCCCAGTTGGACTGACCCTTGCCCCCCAAGTTATCGTAGAGCGTCCTTGTAAGCTTTGCAATTTTTTAAAATGAACACCTTTATGACTAGATACCTCTTGCGGGTATCTATGGGTGAACTTCTTTATTGAACTAATACTTGTCCGATGACAACCTTTATTGTATTTACAATCCTGTTACGAAAAGGCATGGACATGTGGCCGGCATGGTGAAAGGCATCCTTTTTCTCTTTGTAAGACCAAGTTCATTTTCATCTCTCAATAATTTATCCTTCTCTCTCCATAGTTTGTGATCCTTTTGATTTTCTTCGTGAGTCTTGGGAAATCGGCTAGCACGGTAAGTATGGGTACGGGTGAAGGTAGAAATGCAAATGTAAATGTAAATGTATGAATGTATGAAAATGAAAATGTATGCGTATGCAAAAGACTCCTCTTTTTGTGTATATCGTGACTCCTTATATGTAATGCAATGCAGACATGCGACATATATAACCCTAAGGATAGCCTATGCGGATTTAGAGGTGACATTAGACCATAGTGAAATCCTTGCAAGCTAGATGTTATGACGCGCCAATGGAAATCCCTTAGATTAGGGAGTACGCAGAAGGTAGCAGCTGGTGAACGTTCAAGACAGTCACCAAATCTCTTGGCCATCGAGGGGCCGTTCGACGTGTACTAAGGAAGTTGTCCCTCGTGAGAAGGTTCTCTATGCGGAACACAACCTATCTAAGGACGATGTCGGACGAAGTGACATCCCTACAGGCTAGGGATGAAAGATGTATAAATGGAAATCCAAACCCTACAAGTTAGGGGGTGCGCGTGAGCAAGCATGGGGTGACCGTTCAAGACAGTCACTAGATCTCATGGCCATCGAGAGGCCAATCGACGTGCATTAAAGACGATGTCCTTCGTGGGAAGGTTCCTTATGGAGAACACAACCTATCTAAGGACAATGTCGGACGAAGGAATCCCTACAGGCTAGGGATGAAAGATGTATAAATGGAAATCCAAACCCTACAAGTTAGGGGGTGCGCGGGAGCAAGCATGAGGTGACCATTCAAGACAGTCACTAGATCTCATGGCCATCGAGAGGCCATTTGACGTGCATAAATGGAGATGTCCTTCGTGGGAAGGACATGATCTTGGAAATAGAATCCCTACCAGCTAGGGAACGCGTAGAAAGACCTGCAGAATTAAAACGCAGATATTCATAGTATATAAATTGCAAACATATAATAAGCACCTAACCCTAAGTTCACAAGTTCGGTATGACGGCATAAGGTAGTCTACACTTCCCATAGGTGGTTCTAAAAAGGTCTCATGGGGTCCCTCGTAGCCTCCGAGACTTTTGTCTCTTTGGATTTTAGAAGGATCGTTTACCCATGAGGTTCGAGTTTTAGGGGTAGGTTCCTAGAGAGATGAGCTAAATACCCAGTCTTGCCCTCAACAATGTCAAGCCTTGTATTGGACATTTCCGGATATCTAACCCACTCTGAGTGGAATTATCATTAAGACTCGTAGGCGATGCAAGTCTCCTCTGGTCTTAAAGATAATTCCCACACTTAGTTTTAACCACCATTTTAATATATTCCACAGTGCAATACAATATCAATATTTCAAATAAACAGTTAAACAAACATTTATTTAAATAATTGTAAATAAAAAACTGTAAATAAATAAATAAAGAGAAAATAAAATATAAAAAACCTAAACCTAAACCCTAACCCCAAAATCCTAACCCTAAAAAATTAGCCAAACCCTAATGATTAACCATATACTAAACCCTAAACCAAACCTAGGAGCATAATAATTCCCCATTTGTTTTATCCCTAACAAAGTCACCAACTGTAGCAACCTTCCCTTAAAATTTAGATTTTAGAGTCGTCACCTATTCTACCAGGGCGAATAGGAAACCCTACGAAGTTTAGAGATCTGGATAAGTTATTATAATCAGGTCAAGGGAAGGTGTTAGGCACCCTTAATCATTTCCTAAGGTTTTGTCTAAGGTAAAGGTTTATGGCTAATAAAGAAAGGTGACAGAAAGTTAAATAGGGCAAACCTTAAACCTATTGAAATTTTGGGGAAGGGGACTCGCCTTATTACCAAGTGCCTACGTACCTCCTTATGGAGGATCAGAGTCTACGTAGTTCGGGTTATGTTGGTGTTTTGTAGAGGTTGTATACCTTTTGTAATTTGTATGTTGAAGTGTGTTTTAAATTGCAGTTCGCAGTTATGCAATTATCGCAGTTTCGTAGTTCGTAGTTTGTGAAATTTTAATGAATTATTACGTGGCATACAACCCTATTTAGTATTTTAAACCTTAGTATTGTTAATCGCGTTGATCAATAGCTTTGATCAATATAATTAACAAATTAACAGGTATCGATTTTATTACTAATTATCATAATCGATTGATTCGATTACAACCGTTAGCAAATTTATTTGTCTTTTCTGGATTAGATTATTTAAATTGTTTAAGGGTAATTGTAAATTGAATTTGAACACCTTAATTTTGTCAATTGCATTGATCAATCGATTTGATCAACATAATTAACAAATATGTGCTTGAATTATCCTACGTAATTAATAATGAAAAGTATTAATTTTGTTACTAATCATCGCAATCGATTAATTTGATCAAAACAATTAATAAATTAAACCTTAACTTGTATATACAAAAATAAAATAATAAAAATATTAAAGAACCTGGCGCAGCAATCTGGTATGATTGACTTTTGAAACTCTATGATGCACCTCTAGCATGGTTGACGTTGGATTTGGACCTGGTGAGATCCTAAGGCTCAGATCTGAAGTTACATGGTGAGGCTCCGTGGGCGTGGCATACGGGATCAAGAAACTGACTCTTCATTAAAAAAATAAGAGAGAGTGAGGGATCGAACCGACGCCCTCAAACTCACCCAGACTCTTTGCCAACTCAACCAAACGCGCGCCTTGTTATACATATGCGTTCAATAAATAATATAGAAACAAAACATGATTAATTAGAAAAATAAAACGCGCGAGATTTTGAATGGACCATTGGCAGGATGACACGCAATCGTCCCCAACCTTTGGCCGTCGTCTTTGCTGGGTTTTACCTACGGTTTACCCCTCCGTCGCCAGAAGTCCTGCATAGGACAAAAACCAGTACGTGCAACAAAAATACAAAGTGGTACCATAGATAGATTCGTCTTTCCATCCCGAGTTTAGTCATACCCGTAATCAAGTCCAATTTCTCTTGTATCATGAAACCCTATTTTGAAACCCTAATGTTCGTTAATGGCAACTCATGGTATAATCACGCAACGAGCAAATTAATAACCCAGAATCATTCCAAACATCAAAACAACCAATAATATGCCAGATAAATGCATGTATGATGCACAAAACCATGGAATCAAAATAAAAAAGAATTGCTTAAACCGTAAGATATTGGTGCATGTTCTTGATGCTCCAAGACTTGAAGATGATTGCAAATCGTCCAGTGATCCTTCAGGAACGCGTTAGAGTCTCCCAAATGTCTTGAATCAAGCTGCAACTCCAAGAATGATTTTGGTTTTTTCTTCACTTTTTATGCACTTAGTTAGGGCTTCCAAGACTGCAAAAACGTGTCCTTGTGATCTGAATAGCTTGCATACTTATAGTGGAAGAATTTAGGTTAACAATTTTGAATCCAATCTTAATGAATCAAAGATTGGAAATTTGAGAAAATTTGATTTGTAAATGTTTCTAAAAGTGTCCAATTTGCTTCAATCTTTCCAATCTCTTCTTTGCACGAATTTTGCTTGTTTATGAGGCATAAATGATGATTGGATTTGGTTACAAATGCATTCCCAATCAAATCTTTGATTTTCCTTTTGATTTACATGATTTACCTCACTTTTAAATGAATAAAAATTCATATAAAATCAAATAATTCTAAAAAATTCGTGGAAATTGGATTGGATGTCTTGGATAATTTGTGGATCAAGATTGAATCAAAAAATATTGGGCCCATTTGCAAGAAAACTCATTTTGGACCATATTTACTTCACATTTTTCACTCAAATTTGTCCATCTTTGACAAGGATATCTCCCTCAATTTTTGATATATGGGAGAGTTCTAGGACTTTTAGGAAATATCAAGATGTCCTCTAGAATCCACTTTGGAACCTTTTTTCTATTTGAGGATTTTATCTTGAGTATATGGGCTTTGACAAAAAATTGCTTTTGGTTGACTTTCAAAAAGGACTTGTAATGTTTTGGCTCATATCTCTCAAATGAAGCGTTTTTGGCCTTGGCTTTAGAGAGACAAAGTTGTATAGATTTCAATTTCCTTCAAAATAGGCTTTGGTTGGGAAATTTCTGATGTTCCATGTGAAAGTTATGACTGGTCAAAGTTCAGTTGACTTTTTTAAGTCAAAACCCTAATTTAGAAACTTTGAGTTTTGTTGATTTCTGAACTCTTCTTGATGAATCATGATCAACCTTTGAACAAATGATGAATATGACTTCAAAATAAGGATGTTGACCAAAAATCAGGAATTTTGACTGTATTTTGACCACAATTGACTTTTAGGTCAAATAGATCGGCTGTTGACCATCTGGGCAGTTGACTGGGCACTCTTTGGGATTGAAGCTTGAATTTTGGCATGGGGATAGTTTAAAACCTAATAAGCCATATGAAATCCATTGGAGACCTTGATTCATCAATTTTCTTAAGAGACTGCAAAACCCTAGCTTAGGAGGTCTTTGATTAGGAGAGTGTGCCTTAGGTTAACTCTTGAGCCTTGAATCATTGTATGAGTTTGAAAGTGAAATGAGATGGGAAAATTTTGGGGTATGACACTTGGTTGTCCATTGTCCCTTTGTATGCTATCAAAAGAAAATGGTACTTCGATGACCCTCGATGACCCTTATATGTACCAAGGATGCCTTGTACCTTTATTATTAATGAATGAAATTTATTTTTCGTGTTACTACACAGTGTTTACATTTACAAAACTCTTAAATAAATCCTTGAAAGATATTGTGATATATTTTGAAAATTAAACAAAAATAGTCTTTTGAATTGCATGCATCATTCACATTCACATTCACATTCACATCTGAGTCAGAGTCTTATATATTCCTCTCTCTCCTCAGAGTCAAGCTGACGCACCGGTATAATACTCGCACCAACCGTCAAAGAATGGAAGACGGTATTGTTGATGATCAAGAGTGGCAAGAAAAAGTTGCTGTCCTACGCTCCGGTATTGAAAGATTAACTTCTATGGTTCAAGACTTGGTGGCTACTCAGAATCAGCCACTAACCCAAGCTCAAGCTACTGTGATCTCCGAGATAGAGACTGCTCAGGTTCCTGCAACCCAGACTCATTCCGGTTGTGAATACCTCCAGGATGGTTGTGAATCCACTCAGTCCTTGGTGAATATGCATGCTGTCTTGTGTGAACTTGATTACTTTCCTCCACATGACTATAATGCTTGCCCAATATGTTCCAACACCATTCGTGGATGTACTCTCGTAGTTGAAGACCTTCACAAACTGCTAGACCAAGGAATTATTAGCATATCAAGAAAGAAAAAGGATGAAGAAATTCACTCCGTCAACATGGTACATGGCTTTCCTGGCCAATATCAAATCTATGACGTACACTAGTCGAGATTTGACCTAATAAAAATGCATGCCACCTTATGGGTGATGGGAGGATTAACTCGACACAATTATGGATCTTGCCGAATCTGCTGCATAGATACCCGTGGATACGCACTAGTAAAAGCAGGAATTCAAAGTCTCATGGATCGAGGACTTATCCAGATTCTCTGAGATAGATATGAGAATAATGTCAACTTGATTGGAGAATGTTCCACCATGAAGTATGTGCCTGATGTTCGCACTGTGCGCAGATCCTTACGAATGATACACGAGAAATGAGTCCAAAACGGATTAATTAACTTTAGCCATGATAGCTGCCCCGCTTTTAAAGGAAGCACACGAGGTTGTCCTAATTTAGAAGAAGACATTCTAACTTTGATAGGTCTGGGTTTGCTAGATGAAGAAATCAAGGGAAGAAAAGGACACAATTACATTGAGGAAGAAATGACGTACGGGCCACTTGATAGTATGATGCGAGAAATCCCTCAAAGGATTTCAAAGCACAACTGTGACCTATACATATCAGCAAAGTATGAAGACAACACTTTGACAGATATGCTGGTAGACGCTGGTTCATCTCTGAACATTATGCCATGGATCACCTTGGAAAGTTTGTGTTATCAATGGGCAACTTTTAGACCAAATGGGGTTAGCATGCTGAATTTTGAAGGGTTCCCACACACTGTGATTGGAGAGATTGACCTTCCTATACGCATTGGACCTCATGACTTTGATATCACCTTTCAAGTGATGGAGATTTATCCCGCTTACAGTTGTTTGTTGGGAAGACCTTGGATTCACAATGCTAAAGCCGTTCCTTCCACTTTTCACCAGATGTTGAAATACCCTCTGAAGGACAAATTATTAACTGTTTATGGATAACAGACCATGTTTGTTTGTCAACTATCCTCTGTTCCTAACATTGAAGAAATTACAGCGTAGTTTCAAGCCTTAGGAGTAGTCAATCCTGAGTATGGAAAGAAAGCTGGTGCGCCTATTTCACCCTGGAAAGATGCCTAACAAGTGGTTGCCCAAGGATCTTATGAAGGCTAGGGGCAAGTTATTGAACTTCCCACCAACAAGAACAACAGTGGTCTAGGATTCACATCCCAGAAGTTAAAAGGAAAAGAATCTGAGTATGGAAGCTGCAGCAAGACTCTGCATGAGACTTTTCAAAGTGCTGGCTACATCAACCCAAATAAACAGGACATAGCTACTATCATCAAAGACGTTCCCGAATGTTCGAGCTTCGTGACGCGTAGAGAGGACAACTCCAACTGGACTTCCGTCAGCATCTCTTCGGTTGTTCATGAGTCTAAGTAATTTTCTGTCTTTTAAAAACCTTTCGCTCTGCCCAAGGCGAAAGAGTAATGTGTCGGGATGTTGTAAATACTTCCTTTTGTACTACCCAAGACAAAAGTGAGCTTATGTAGGGCTTTGTTTCAAATCATTAATAAAAAGAAATTTTTGCCTCCCTTTTGCTTACCGCTTATCTTTTTCTTAAAATTATAACATCTAACAAACCCATAAAATCAATCAAAATTGTTTTTCAAAATTTGCACATACACCTTTTCTTTTATTTATTCCTAAAAAGCAAAACATAAATCATGTGCAGATTATCTCTTGATAAACCCGCTGAAAACAATGATCCTAGGCCCTCTCCCAACTTTTAATACCTTGTGTAGGAAGCTGAAGAAGAGATCCCTGAAGAGATCACCCGTCTACTTGAGCATGAGGAAAAGATCATTGAGCCGCACAAAGAGCCTTTGGAAGTAATCAATTTGGGTACTGAAGAAGATAAAAGAGAAGTGTGAATCGGGGCATTGTTAGAAGCAGGCGTCAAAGAGAAAATGGTTGATTTGTTGAAAGAATATGTGGATGTCTTTGCTTGGAGCTATCAAGATATGCCTGGGTTGGATACCACTATTGTAGAGCACATATTACCGTTAAAACCAGAATGTCCGCCTGTCAAGCAGAAGTTGAGGGGAACTCACCCAGATATGACAGACAAGATCAAAGAAGAGGTATAAAAGCAAATCAGCGCTGGTTTCCTCGTCACATCAGAATATCCTCAATGGTTGGCCAACATAGTGCCCATTCCCAAGAAGGATGGAAAAGTCAGTATGCGTGTTGATTATAGAGACTTAAACAGAGCAAGTCCAAAAGATGATTTCCCGCTACCCCACATTGACATGGTAGTAGATAGCACTGCTAAGTTTAAAGTCTTCTCATTTATGGATGGATTCTCAGGTTACAATTAAATCATGATAGAACTGGCGACTTTGCTGGGGAGATGCTTAAAAAGAAGGGGTTACCTTAGAGTTTAGATCACTTCTAATGGCTTTAAATTGTTTGACTTGATTGCTTTATCTATAAATGGTTATGTGGGTATTTACTTGTGTGAAAGATCCTACACCCGGATCTAGTGATACTTTAGGTAAGTGACAATAGATCATGGAGATTGTACGACATGTACCGATATGGTTGATATGATGGTCACAATATTTTAGAACCCTAGTTAACTCATATTTGGCCATTAAAAGGTAGTGAGATAGTCGACTTTGGTACAGTCCTGTAGCGGTAAAATTGGTGAGACTAAAGCCATGGAAAAGACTTAGCTCATTTGTTTTAAACAGAGTCTCCACCGCACTTTATTGTTTCCAAAAGGAATGGGAGAAAGAGCGAATAAAACCCATAGAAGTTTTTAAAATCAAAACTAATAAACTTATCAGAGATTTGGGTAAGGGGGTTTGTTATACAAGGGGGTGGTTTTAAGCACCCCTCATATCCATGGTACTCCATGGGAACCTCTTTGAAAATATTATTGTTTGTTTGTACATATTTTGAAAAGTATATGCGAACTTGTTCAAAATAGAGGGTGGGGATGGGAAAATAAGTTTTTGAAAGTGAGCTCGATAAGACATCGCATCTTAGGCCTACATACCCCTTTTAAAGAAAAGGGAAGTCAGAGCTTTTGTAGTTCTCCTTAAAAGGAAAATAAAAGGGGGCCAAAGTGGCCAAAATCTTTTTGATGTTAAGCTTTAAAAGGTTAAGCTTTAAAATACTTAACAATTTTTAAAACACACATAAAAAGGGACCAAGCTTTAAAATACAAGGTCAATGGATTAAGAATAGTTTCACCGGGAATAATTCTACTCTTAATACCAAGGTTTCAAAAAAAAAAGGACCAAGCTTTAAAAATACAAGGTCAATGGACTAAGAATAGTTTCATTGGGAATAATTATATTTGTAGTACCAAGGTTTCAAAAACAAAAGAGTTTGGTTAAGCTTTAACAATACTAAACCATTTAAAAGACAAGGTAAAAAGCTTTAACAATACTTTAAACACAAGATAAAAGAGATTGGAAAGGGAGTTTGAGTATCTTGACAATTTTAGTCAATATCATTCCCATCTTTTTGGACAAAAACAACAAACTTAAGCAATTAACAATGGACACCTCAAGTGTGTGTGTGATATCACATGACACAAGAACAAACAAGTGAGTATGATAGTCAATAAATAAGAGAGAGATGGATGTTTATAAACCCTTGGTTTCAAGCTCATGTATGAATGATGAATGATTGATATGATGATTAAACATGGGGTTAGATAAACAACATATATACATAACAAGTGGTAAGAATTTAACAAGATAAAAGAGATTGATATGATGATTAAACATGGGGTTAGATAAAAGAGATTGGAAAGGGAGTTTGAGTATCTGTCATACCCCAATTTTTGACCTAAGATACCACCTCATATCATTTGCATATGCATCATTTGCATCTCTAACAAAATTGCATAGCTTGTGTTTGCTACTTGTGACTCAGCAGGATTTAATCAGGAAATCAATCATCAGTACAAGTAACAATCAATTAGGGTTTTGTTCTCCCTTCATTTCAAATGAATCATCTTCATCAACAATCAACATTTGGTCCTCAGAGATTCATTTCAACAAGCTCAAAGGCTCTGAACCAACCAGATTAGGGTTTTAACTGAAGATAGCATACTCCTGACTTTTGCTCAGGATTTGACCTAAAGACTTGGGACATGACCTCAAGACCCCAAGTGCATCATTTTGACCTAATCCATTGGCTCAGAACATCTCCTATACAAAGATTGATCAGACAAATCCTCAGATCAGGGTTTTTGAACTATCAGGGACTGAAATCAGGGATCACATTTGGGAAACCCTAAAAATCCCCAGGAAGTCAATAAAAGGTTTCAATCATCTTCAAATAATCCCTATGACAATATCCAATGGAAATTACATCTCAATTCAAGATCTACAGTCATCAATTTCATCTGGTCGACAATTAGGGTTTTTGACCTAATTCACTGAACAACTGCCTTTTTAATCAGGACATGGTGTCACAACTCAAACTATGATTCAATATCCTCCAATACCTCAATATGATCCATTCATACCAATCATTTGATGAGGATAGCCTGTTTCATTTGAAATCACCAGAAACGCGATTCGTCTGAAAAAGTCAACTGTACAAGATCACCATTGACTTTTGGGAAATTTTGGTCAACCATGACTTTTGAAGTTTTGAATCATCAATATATGATATATGAAGTCATTTGATCAAGAAAAATCAAGAAAATCAATCAAGAATCAAAAAGTCAAAAGTTTGACTTTTCATACTTAGAAACATTTCTAAGTGTTTTTCATGGTTTTTTCCAAACTTTGGAAGGGAATTTCTCAAAATTTCACCTACAAACTGAAAAAAACTTCCAACATGAAAGTTGTAGATTTTGATCCAATGAACAACTTTGTCACATATAATTTTTTTCCAAAAGATCAACCATTTAAGAGATATGGAGCTTCAAAGTTGGTATCTTTTGAAAATTTCACTTAAAACCTCATTTTCTTCAAAGTTCATGGATCTTTTTCACCCACTTCCTTAAAGATCTTGAAGAAACTTTCAACTAGGGTTTTGAAGTGTGTAATATGAGCTTTCCAAAATATCCAAGAGCATGAAAAAATTTGAAGTGTAGCTATGGTTTTGAATTTTGACATTAGTGAACTTTTCACTTGAAATTTCATGCCATTTTCACTAAGTTATGAGCCAATTTGCCAAATGATCCAAATAATGATGCATAGAGGCAATAATTGGAGATATTTTTCTGATTTGAGATCAGAATGGAAGAGGATAAGAAGCTTGAGTTTTAACCATGGTTTGGTCACTTTAACCATTTTGCATTAAATGTAAAAGATTCCTTTTTATCTCTTAAGCCAAATCACCAATTCTTGATCAACTTGCAAAGGTCTGAGTTCAGAACTCTTGGCCTATAAATAGAGGTGCAAATCACTCTTCAATTCACACCAAAACCTCACAATTATAGGTTTTCTCTCTTCTTTCTTGAATTGCAAGTTTCTTAAGTTTCAAAGAGGTAAAATGCTCAACCTCTAAACCTTTGAAGTTCTGAGCAAAATGATGCTTCCCACAACTCACAAACATCATTTGGAAGTTGTTTGATCCATCCATACACCCCAAAAACACCAAGAACTCAAAATCACTACCTCACTTCCATATGAACACATATTGAGCCTTATCATGCCAAATCTCACCCAAGCTCATTTCTGTCTAAGCTAATCATCCAAACACATCCTATATACCATATATGAGCTGTTCCTACCATCATCCATGACCTGTAACTCCAAAATCACATAGCATGATTCTCACTTGAGCCATACTGCAGATCGGGTTCCATAGCTTTACACAGATGAATCCAAACAGTTCCAAGCATTCAAACATGTTTCATAAGGTTCGTTGAAGGTGTTCAGATCAAGAAACAACATCTGGGAGCCCTCATTTGCAGAATTCGATTTCCAGTTTGGCCGTTTTTGAAGGTAAGTCACTTGAACTTCAAACTCATATTTGCACGCATCATAAATGAAATGTGAGCATACCATCTTGTTTCTGCACCTATGAGGATCATTAACCCTCAATCAATTGCATCATAACTTGCACATACACGATTTCACATTGAATTTCAGTGTTAGGGTTCTTCATGTTCATGCGAAAATTGACCCCCTTAGAGTGAAAATAAATGAATTATGAGGGCACCATCATGTTCCTCGTGAAAAACCGAGTGAGATAGACCCTTTGATTGACCAAAACAACACAGTTTTAAAGAATTTTGAAAATCAGTTGAAGGTGTGTTCTTGGCGCCATCTTTGTTTCAGAAATTTCAAATATCAAGTTTAAAATATAATCAATTGAACGCGTGTGTCTTACAAGCTGCACGCGCAGCCCAGTTGGTAAGTGTTTTGGCCGGTGAGAGAGAGGGCGTGGGTTCAAGCCCTTGTGTAGACAAAACCCAATTTTTTATCACTATTTTTCTCTATTTTCTTTACAACTTTAACCCATTAATTAACCAATCAAATTAATTCATTTTCTCTTCATTTTTTACACACCTCTTATTTAATATACATATTTTGACAATATCAAAAAAAATCACAAAAAAAAGATTTATTTAATATGCTTTTAATTAGGTTTAAAATGATACATTTTTAAGTGTTTTTAAATACTTTAAATATTGTTTTTTCATTTAATTTTCAAACCTAATCACTTGTAAATATTTTTGTGATCAAACCCTAATCGCTTAGGTCTTAATTAAGCATTAAATTTTGATTTTAACTTAATTAAGTTGACTTTTGTCAAATTCAAATTGTTTTAAAACAAACGATCATTCTTTTCAAAACAATAAACCATTTCTTTTTGAAACTATTGATTAAATCTTTTTAATTGATCAATTGATTTTCAAAACGATGTGGGGCCTCTCGAATATTAGAGAGTATAAGACCCACTCCTCTTTTACAGTTTTTCTTTGTACAGAAAACTCTTTCAAAACAAACTTTCAAACAGTTTTTCAAACAACGCGTCTGCTAATAACAATCAACCATATTTTATAAAATACCATGGGCCTCCATGTAGGTATAAGTCCCAAGCCCTTTTGTAAAAACCTGTTTACATAGCTTTGAATAAACTCAACGGGCCTTTCCCCGAGTATGAGTCCCGAGCCCCGTGTATGCAAATGGAGCATGCTTACAGGTATATTTCCTTCATAAACTCCATTATATACACACACTTTGTCATATATATATGTGCTTGTTCATACTTGTTCATATCTGTTCATATATAACTGTTCATAGTTGTCCATGTACTTGTTCATATTTGTTCGTACTTGTTCATACTTGTGATTGTGTTATATATGCTTGTTCAACTTAGTACAACACTAGGTTCCCCATAGCCTCCTATTGGGCTTCGTGCAAAGAATCTCCACTAGTTTAGGTTAGGACATAGAGTATGGTTTCCCGGTGAAATCGCTCTAAGAGCTCAAACCAACTATACCATGCCTCCCCTTGGGCTTTGTACAAACGAGTGACCCTCCCATAGCCTCCTCTTGGGCTTACAATGCAAGGACCCTGGATTGTCCCTCCCATAGCCTCCTCTTGGGCTTACAATGCAAGGACCCTCGGATAGCCTCCTCTTGGGCTTCGTACAAGGACCCACGGGCTTCTTATAAGCATCCCCAATATCCAAATCAAATACCCTAGGAGATTAGACATTTTTCATCTCTATGCTAGGAGTATCTCTTCTATATCATCACAAACAATCAATCAATCAAACTTTTTTGCCACAAGGCTGGCTAATCAATCAAACTTCTTTTTGCCACAAGGCTGGCTAATCAATCAAACTGTTTTACCACCGTACTGGATGATTAATCAAAGTTTTTGTCACAAGGCTGACTTCATTGAAACTTTTGCCACAAGGGTGGCTGATTAATCAAAACTTTTTGTCACAAGGCTGACTTCATTGAAAGTTTTTGCCACAAGGCTGGTTAAACAACAAAAACATCTTTATCATTCTAAGCACCCTAAGTGGCATGGCCCCGGGCTTATAATGAAAAGATTTTCAAACAAAATCAAACAGATGTATGTGATGATATAGATTAGATACATCTAGCATTTAGACGACATTTGTCTATTTTCCTTTGCTTCCACTAGCATAAGTGGGAACTACGATTGCTCTGACTTTCTCAACATCCCTTTGAGAATACGTAGGCACAGGGTCGTATCCTTGGCGAGCAAAACTTCTCTCTCAAACCACTCAAACCTTAGCACCCGTAGACCCCGAGCTACAGATGCTCTGATTCCCTCTAAGGGATATGTATGCAGAGGATCGCGATGATCTTTGCGAGCATAATCAAACAAACACCTTAGGTCCCACCTCTTTCTCACAAGAACCTCTCAATAACATGGAATGAAAAACAAAGCAAAGAAACCTATAGAGTACTATAGATACGTTGGGTGCTAATACCTTCCCTTCGTATAACCAACCCTCTTACCCAAGATCTCTCCCCCCACTTTTAGGTTATTGCAGCTTTTTTCCTTTTCCTCCTTTGGAAATAATAAAAAGTTTGGTCGGTACAAAAGAAAAATCATTTTTTTGAGCACTCGAGCCCAAAGAAGGCATCAGGTGTCTCATCCCACAAAAAAGAGGAACAAAACGATTTTTCGCCCGCGACAGAAAAATGGCGACTTCACTGGGGACCATCTTTTTATTGTTTCCAAAGAAAGGGTTATTTCTATTTGTTTTGTTTTTATTTTGTTCTTGTTTGGTTCTTTGGTTCTGTTACTTGTGTGGTTCTGTTACAAGTGATACATTATGGACAAATCCTAACCCGGATTAAGTACACATAAGAATTAGGTGGAGGGTATAGTCATGTGCAGGCGCACGTGAGAATCCTTCCGCTCAGTGGAGGTTCCTTGTTTGTAATATATGTTTAGCGAGTTAATTGCGAAGACATTATTGCTTTCATTGAACTGTAGAAGCTGAGTTGGCTGTAGAACCCCAACCCATCCTGGCCTTATTAGGTTGTGGTGCAGAAACTATTCAGGTGAAGACTTGGATTAGTTGTCATGCGGAGAACCACACTCAGACGAGTTTTTCTTGAGAATATTGCTGGCTCATGAGTTTAATTGTGGAAAGCCGGTAATATCCGAAAGAAAGATGTAGACTCTGACGTATCAGTAGAACATGTTTTGCAGGTGATTAACTAGAACTATCCCATGCTTGGTTCTCTGACCTCATGCTCGTGACGCTGGACCTTTGAACCTGTGTGTACCATGTTTGTGTTACCATGTTTGTGTTGCCATGTTTACAGTACCATGTTTGCGTTACCATGTTCGCTTTACCATGTTTGAATATGTGGCATCCATGCATCCATGCATTCATACATCCATA